>NC_137677.1:46090992-46113492 GCF_963989245.1 Nansenia antarctica
AGCACCGAGGTGATTTAGATCAGTAATGCATTTGTTTTGAATTCACCTGTATTCACACTAAGTATTCACCATCATCTTATTCCATCATCTTATTCCATCATCTTATTCCTCCCACCACATTCATGGCATACTTTATGATAACATTACGATCTTCAACACAGGTTGTGTGAGTTCACTGGCCTGGGGTGGGTTATGTCCCCCCTCCTCTTCTATGGGTCAGGGTTAGGGGTTACTGTACAGGAGGCATCCTCTCCTAGTCTACAATCATGTGTTGGTCTCCCACTGTCCCACGGCCCCTCATGTGCTGTACTGTAAACCCCAGGATACATGTATACATCTTCAACAGACCACAGGATACATGTATACATCTTCAACAGACCCCAGGATACATGTATACATCTTCAACAGACCCCAGGATACATGTATACATCTTCAACAGACCCGAGGATACATGTATACATTTTCAACAGACCCCAGGATACATGTATACATTTTCAACAGACCCCAGGATACATGTAAACATCTTCAACAGACCCCAGGATACATGTATACATTTTCAACAGACCCCAGGATACATGTAAACATCTTCAACAGACCCCAGGATACATGTATACATCTTCAACAGACCCCAGGATACATGTATACATCTTCAACAGACCCCAGGATACATGTATACATCTTCAACAGACCCCAGGATACATGTAAACATCTTCAACAGACCCCAGGATACATGTATACTTCTTCAACAGGGCGGGGAGATGGAGAGCTGCATGGTATCCTTGTTTGAAAAGATCCAGGTCACACATTATATTTAGTAGGTAATTTACCTGCATAATTGCTTTGTAGGTAAAAAGAGAACACTACATGGAAATTACTTTTGACTGCATAGAATGCGCAACTACAGTAGAGACTCTATACTCTAGACTCTAGTCTAGAGTGTTCAAACATTTGGTTTCGATGCTGTTACTACTACTGTATAAACTGTGTTATGAAATATGGAATGGCACAAACCAGAGAATTTTATTTTTAAGGAGCCACTTAAGAAAGAAGGTTTGAGCAGTGTGTGTGTTCTGCACAGTATATAGTATGGTTGCAATACACTGAAAAACACAGTCTCCTGATGCCCCTCTCTGCCCCTCTCACAGTGTGTGCTTTGACCAACACCTGGCTTGCATTAGTACGGAGGGGTTTGTTTAGTTGATCGGTACATAATCAAAATGGCCACACAGTGAGATTTTGGCATTTGCTTTGCATTGAGCCCGTAATCACGACAAGTAGTTTGCCTTTATTAATGCAGTTCATTATTGAGAAAACAATCCAGAAGGAAAAGAACTGTATAGCTGACACCCCCCGCCCCCCCGCCCCCCTCCCTCTGTGGTCTATCGATTTGGTGGCTCGAACATAACAAATTAGAGGGAGAGGAGGGAATTGACCAGGCCTGGTTAAAAAAATAAAAAAGTAGCCCAGGAAAGTGAACAAAGGCAACAAAAAAGGAGTCCCTGAATAAATAACATCAATTTAATCCTTTAATTGAAGTAGGCAAAGTACAATGTAGTACAATCTATTTCCCCCCCTTTATTCCTTTGTTTCTCCTTTTTTGATGCTGGCGGCAGGTCTTTGAGGTTGCTAGGTAACTGGGAAGAAGCTTCTTTTTTTTTTTTCGTTCCTGGTGGTGCGTGGCCTGCCAGTGAGTAAAGACTGTGGGGACAGACAGGGAGGGGAGAGGGGTCTGATGGAACTACGGTGCCCCTGGCAGGGTCACCGTTTACGGACCCTTGCTGGTCCCCACACAGCCTCAGCTGGAGCCCCAGAGTCATTAGGAGAGAGTGTATTCCAGGGACGGTGACCTCCAAGCCCACAGCAGGACGGAGTGAGTCATCCTGAGCCTACTGGTCAGTCACAACACACTCCTGTCTGACTGCACCACGCGGGCCCAGATATATGGAGCTTAGTCAAAGGCTCTCAGCACAGACGTACACACACACACACACACACACACACGTATGTATAAATGTATGCATGCACGCACACACTCTCACACACACACACATATATACACACACACAAGGATACTGGGTGGTAGAACGCACATATCTAGGAAAAGTCAAGAAAGGACGGTCCTGAAATGTGATCGAGTGCAAAGGTATACAAATGTTTTTACTCACTTGGTCAAATGACCCCATCCATGGCTGTTCTATTTAACCCTCACTTCCCATGCCAATGAACCTTCCGCACTCATCAGTCATGCTAGAAAATGATTTACCGGTACCTCAGCGCTCTACTATATCTCTCTGAATTGAAGATGATCCCATTCTAGCTGAGTAGGAACACCAGATTCTATGGCTACTTTTTCAAATAATGATTTTTAAAAAGTAGCCATAGAATCTGGTGTTCCTACTCAGCTAGTTTGTTAGCAGCTAAATGAGGGCTATCTCAGAAGCTCACCTCATAGCTCTGTGGGAAAGAGCTGCTGTCCATGCCCATTAAGGGCTTCTGGGCGATCATGACAGCGCCATGACTGCTCCTGCCACTTCTGGGCAAGGCCCTGTCTGACGACTATGGTGTCTGACAGCTGTCAGTGAACTGGGACCTGAGCAGTGGTGGCAGCAGCAGCAGCAGTCTCCTCAGGACTTATTTTAGGGCCTGTTGCTGTGATTATTGTCAGTCGTGGTGTGAGAGGGCCTGTCCTGCTGAATGAAGCTCTATCTGTCCTAATGACAAGCAGCCATGACGGGGACGACAGTCACTTTGATTCATACCAGCTCTGGATGCATGGGTGGGCTTGGCAAAGTCTCTGTGGTCATTAGCCCTGTAAATGACTGTTCAGTGTGAAGTGATGGCTGATGGCTGTCCTTCTGATTCACCCTGGGCTTTAATGCAAACTTGGAGCCAAGTTTTTAGCAAAGTGTTGACCCCTCCGGAAAGGATTTTCCTCATGCACGCATGACTGAGTGAATAGGTGAAAGTGACCTTAGGATGGGCTATTGCTAGTGTTTTTATCTGATGTATTTCTCTCTTGTCTTCCCCTCTGTGTGTCCAGTCTATCCGGGAGGTGACAGGCTATGTGTTGGTGGCGCTGAACCAGTTTGACGACCTGCCCCTGGAGAACCTGCGGATCATCCGAGGCACCAAGCTGTACGAGGACCGCTACGCCCTGGCTATCTTCCTCAACTACCGCCGAGACGGCAACTTTGGCCTTAAACAGCTACAACTGAAAAACCTCACAGGTATGGCTTGAGATCATTATCTTTTCTGTGGGTCTTCACGCTGTCTACTGCATACTGTGTCTTTCTTTACCTCGGTCCCACACTTTCGCTATATATCAGCTTTCCCTCCAATAGTTTGTGATTTTCATACTAAGTTGAAAGATGCACTAATTGGTCTATGCCCAAAGGGATTGTAGGACTTCCTCTCTGTTTGTTTCAAACCAACCCATCTAACTATTTTGTCCTACACAGAGTTTATAGAGGTTGACTGCAAATACTGTAGCAATGTTGGAAATCTGTTATGATTTGATTGTGAGGCACATGGCCATGTGCATGTATTTATGAAACTTCCCAGAATCAATTCAAATATGTTCTGAGCGCCACTCCTGTGAAACGCTGCCATTTTATGACTCAGTATGAAGTCTTTGTGATGAAATGAGTGTGAGTCATACTGTATGATAGGAATAGGCTAATGACCCAGGGCTTTGAGGCACTTTCCTCTGATGTTAGCCCCGTTAGCGTTCATACAGGCCACATGTGCATGGAAAAAGACGGAGCAAGAAGCGGCCTGCGTTAAACCTCATGAACACAGACATAGACCGTAGATGTTGCCGTGCATACTGTACAACAGTGCGGTGGCCCTTGCCCTTTTAGAGGTATCATTACCTCAAGATTAAACTGAGCTGTAGCTGTTTAAGAAGCTATGAAACCAATGTTGTCCTAGTAGCTGTCTCCTTCATGTGAACTGTTTCAGGGAGTCATGTCGTAGGTATGATCTAATACCATACTGTAGAGGTTGTTGTATGTAGCCAGACCTGGGGCATAGTCGTAAAAAAACAAGGAAATGAATAACAGGTGTTTGGCTAGACACCAACCCCTGCCAGGAGCCCTTTAGATAGTTATACTGTAATCCATGACAGGTTTGTTTTGGACAGTTAACCTATAGCCTTACATCACTCCCCCGTCAAGCAGTGAAGTCTTGCAGTACAGCAACTGTATGCTCAGTACCCTTTTTTCGAGTCAGTCATATTTGCTCAGAGAAAGAGAACAATTAAAGAGAAGAAAGAAAGAAAGAAAGAGAGAAAGAAAGAAAGAAGAGCCAGTGAAGCGGGAGAAAGAGAGACAATGTGGGCAGAGAAGTACCACAAGAACACAGCATATGTGTTATGTAAGAGCACTCCCAGTGTAAGACTAGAAACCAATCACTGGGCTTTGTAGGGCACAAATAGAGCAGTGGGTTTCAGGCTCCCAGCTGCCTTTGTCAGAGGCTGTGAATAATTTAGACTCTCGCTTATTGTTCTACTTGCACAGTTCTTCCTCGAGAATCCAAGAAACACACAAGACACCCTCAACATCGAGAGATCAATCCTGAGAACTGTACTGCACTGCAGGCCTATGTATCGCCATGTTATATTGGAGAGTACCGTACTTATCTTTAGAAACACTGTATGTCCATGAGCAGTTCCATGTCACGTCAAGGAGTCCTGGTCTTTGTCATGCTGTTGGTCGGCACAGCTCCACTGAATAGGCAACACAGAGTGGTATTTGAACCGCCATCTATGTCCCCAAGCCATAACAAGAGGAGGAAGGGTTGTACTGCATCCTTTCTCTCTCTTTCCATCGTCTGTTCCAACAGCAAAGTGATATATGTTGTGTGGTCTCTCTCTAGTCTCTCTCTCTAGTCTCTCTCTCTCTCTCTCTCTCTCTCTCTCTCTCTCTCTCTCTCTCTCTCTCTCTCTCTCTCTCTCTCTCTCTCTCTCTCTTTCTCTCTCTCTCTCATCCCTAATTGTTCATTTGATTGGTCAACAGAGTCAGAGGCATCCCTAATGGATCCTTTGATTGGCCAACAGAATCATGTTATCCTGTTCATTCCTCTCATAATAGCTCTCTGGAGATGTGAAATGATCAATACGATCCATAAGAGACATATACAAGGATAAAGGTATTTAACCACACATGGGGTAATCTGGAGAAGGATAGAACGGGCCCCATTGGTGTTGAAGCCGACCTGACTCCCTTGGAGGTAGAAATTGCCCTGGATAAAATGAATTTGTAGGTGGTATATTGCGATATTGCTGTATTGATTTTCTAGTATGGTATATGTGTAGGAGACTGTGAATGAACCCTTGTGGTTGGTGACTCTCAGGCTGGCTCACTGGAGATCTCAGCCTCTCTGCTGCACCTTTCAATCAAGCTTAAGTTAGTCATCCTCATGCATATGAAACAGAACATTCTCCCTAAGATTTAACAGCAAAGTGATATGTGTTGTGTGGTCTCCCTTCTATGCATGGTACATACTCTCTCTCTCTCTCTCTCTCTCTCTCTCTCTCTCTCTCTCTCTCTCTCTCTCTCTCTCTCTCTCTCCCTCTCTCTCTCTCTCTCTCTCCCTCCCTCCTCTCATAAACCCCCAGTTCCTTAGCCTTCATTTTATACCCTCTGTGTGGCTAGATGTCCATCTAGAATGATCTACTAATCTACATGATCTGCAGTAATTATATCTTTCCCCAAGAGAAGAGGTTAAACATTGCCACTTCGCTTGACATTTGCAAAATGCAGCTATTTGTGTTTGATTTCAGACGTATTAAAGGTATTTTCCTGCATAGACAAACAGTTTTAGTTTTCTTGCTACCAGAACACAATTGGCCTCGGTGCATTCAGATGGTAATTACTGCCTGCTGGGTTTGCAAAATAATAACAGCCTCAATAAGGGACATAACACAGATGAGCGTGTCAATTTAACACATTTTCGATTCTCTTTTTTCTACTAGTTTGGCAATTTTCTATAGTTTTGCTCATCCATTTTGTACCGCTTGCTGCCATTACTCTGTCCAAAATGAAAGCATCAACTATCAGTTCCCATCTGCCAGACGTCCTTCTCTCCCCATGTACAAGCTTGCGCCCGACGCCAAAAATGGATCGACTTGCTCAAGGCCCATCTGCTCTCTCTGTTTCTTTCTGTCTCTCTCTTTATCTCTCTCTCTCTCTCTGCCTGATTAAGAACAATTAAATGATCAGCTCTTGATAGTATTTTTCTTTTTCAAAATAAGAAAACATCAGTGTACCCTATTAGCGCTTATTTCAATATTCACCTCATAGAGAAACACACACTCACACACATGCACACACACGCACACACACACACACACACACACACACACACACACACACACACACATACACACACACACACACACACTCCAACCGAGTCTCAAAATTAATAAGTTCTGGAGGATTGTTTCTGCTGAACTTATTAATTTGGAGACACACACGCACACACACACACACACACCTACACACACATATGCTTACACTGATCAGAACTCTGTTCTGCTCTTCAAAGCATTTGTTCAAGGGGAAAATCTCAATGATCATACATTAACTTCAACGAGCACTGTTCAGTGTATCGTGAAAGCATTCTGAAAATGGTGCACAGGAGGGATGGGACAAGGTGAACATAAAGGACAAGAGGAACCAGTCACTTCTCAATGAGACCAGGAGTAAATCAGAGTATTTGGACAAGTTGTCCCAGTCTGGCCCAGGCTGTCTAGCTACAGTAGGAACAGATCCCCATAGGAGAAACCCAAGATTGCTTGTGCCTGCTTCTCTCGCATTCTGTTCCCTTCTCTCTCGCCTGGCAGATTCCAGACCTCAGGTCGCTTCCAATTGTGTGTCTAATTGATTACTTCCCATGCAATTACTCCTGTGTCATACTTAATATTTCATCGCTTGAGGAGGACAGGAGGGATTTTTTTGTAGGACAGCATTCTTATTGTCACATTTGCATGCTCCTAATGTGGTTTAGGACAGCAGGTTAAGGCCGGCCAAGTGATGGTAAACACTGTTATTGTGTGCTTCAAAGTCCACAGCATGCCAGTAGTACATGTATGGTTCGTATGGCCTTAATTGGAATTTAAAAGCGTGGCATTGGTTGTTTTGGCGAGCAATGTATATTGCGATTTTCCAATATGAGAGATTGAAGGAGCCATGTTTTCAGTTTTTCAGACAGGCCTGTCTTAATTGAGTCTCTTGTAGGACAATCATCTGATGATGACTATCTGGTAACAATATGTGCTGCTGGGCTCCAACAGTTTGGTCTGCTCTGCTGTTTTATTTTGCTGACATTCCCTCTCATTAATGATCCTATGTGGGAATTGCATAAGCAGAAAATAGGAGAGTGTTATATAAAACACTAATGACCAACAACATAAATAATCTTAAATTGTAAGCCCCAGGTGGAGCTGACCCTCATGCCCTCACAAAAAAAGGAAAACACAGAAATTCAGGCTGATTAAAAATAAATCTCTTTCCACCTGTGTCTAAATGCTTTGAATGAATTTCGCAATTTAGCATAGAGTCTGATGTAAACTCCCAAGTGGGCAACCAGACTTCCTTTTGCTGGAATTATTACCCTGATATCACTGAAATAACTGTCGCACACATTTTGTCCACCTTTCGACGATAGCATTTCTCTTTTAAATTGTCTTCACCGTGAGACAAGCCATTGAAAATGGTTTGCTACCCTGAGAATAACAGTATACACAAAATGAGCCATATTAAACCATGTAGCATTTCCCTTTGTCTTTTATAAAAGAAAGAGATGGGAAGAAAAACAAAGCCTTGGGAAACACAAGTTGGAAAGTGAAAGAATCCCTTTTCCCGGCGCTTCTTTATTTAACAGCAAACTTTTGCTAGCATTTGGAGGAGGAAAAGTGTGGTAATTACACAGACATCAAATGAAGCGGATTGTGCTAATGCTAATACCCGCTCGCCAGCCAGGGCCCCATGGAGAAGCCAGGCCCATTAATAATGGAACTGGTGTCATCATTAAGAAACTGAATGATTAAAACATATCTCTCAGCTTCAAACGGCACTTTGCTCAAGCTGAAAAAAAACTTGATATAGTCCCATTGTAGATATGCCATATATGTAGGGGACATGGAACTCTGGCAAACGGTACCAGAGTATCCAGACCCGGACCAACAGGTTCCGGCGGGATAGGTTCTACCCGCACGCCATAAGACTGCCAACTGCCACTACTTCAGTCCCCCCCCCCCCCCCCCCCCCATCAGCACTACCTGTGCACACCTGCATCAGTGATATTCTCCATTTACAGTACATTGCATATTTGAATAAACTTGACTTGACTTGTCATGACTTGATTTGATTTGATACAGTATGAATATCCCTTTTACAAGGTAATGATCTATAATAAAAAATGGTCACTTCTTTCTTGCTTGCTTTCCTAACATAGTGGAATAAAAACTACGAGAGTGGAATAAAATAACTAAATGCTGTTGTGATGTTTCCTGCTGCCCACAAAGCAATGGAGAGCTGTCTCCGTGAAAGACGACTGATCTTTGACATGATAAATGTTTGGGCGGGGAGGGGGGGGACTACGACACGGTTTCTGGTGCCTCTTTATTTCAGTTTGAGAATAATTGTCAAGTCGTTTTTGTCTGTGGTTGTCATTTAGATTAGTTTGATCAAAATTGTGAAAAGGTTGAGAGGGTGACATTAATGAATGAATGAATGAATGAATGAATGAATGAATGAATGAATGAATGGTCTTTATTGTCATTGCTATAGTACAGGTACCAAACAACGAAATTTGGGAGGGGTGGCTCCCCTGGTGCTAGGAAAGAAAAAGAAAAAGAAAAAAAAAAGGGAAAGGAGCTGGTTTACATAAATAAAGGCTATGTACACTATCCACTATACTATACTGTACAGATAAAACACTGTGCTGTACTCTATGCTATGCTATACCTATTCTAACATGTCCTATTTCTCTGCAACCTTATGTACCCTAGGGTTGTCATATTGCACATAGTGTTATTGCACATTCATTGCCTTGTCATAACTTGCATGCATCCACATTTAGTATGGTTTTGATCCTTACTGAAAGTACAAATGCAAATACTCCCATTGCTGATGTGTTTGCTACCCTCAATTATTCTAGACATGTTACCAAATGGCACTTCACAGACATAACACCAAGCCACTTCACTGCCATGCAGTCGCCCCTGGTAACCCCCTCCCAGACGTACAGGCTGTAGCTACCGTGGAACATGTGTCTCCATTAGTCCTAACTGGCTGTTAATGAAGTCAGGAGACACCTCCCCAGAGAGTCTTCATCACCACTAGGTTGGGGGTGGGGGGTGGTATGGGGGTCAGGGGGGATGTCGACTATAGGCTGAGCAACCGTGTTGCTAGGTCCTCCACTACCAGTCTCCACTCTGTGCAAGCGGACACTTTCAGCGGTGGATGAGCCTCCAGAAACCAGACCTTTGACTCATTAAAAGTTAATGTGAGCATGCACGGAATTTGAATGTCAATTAATAATCCAAACAGAGTGTTCCCTTCCTGCCCCTATATGGCTATATCCACCTCCTTCCGGCTAGGTTTTTGTCAGCTCTTAAACAGGCTGGATCCTGCTGCTCTCGTCCTGGATGACTATGGACAACAGACACACCTGACAAAGGGAATCAGTGTCAATACAGAAGATAACCGAACAGATGCTTTTTTTGAACAACGTCCCTGTTTGTCTGGTGAAGCGCCGTCAAACATTTCAATATGTGGAAGTCACTGAGCGGCTTTATAAAATAGCCTAATATTTTGCATTTGACATGAGGTTTTAGATCCACAGAATCCCCTAGAAACAGAACTTCTCCCCAATGTCTTATGGCCAGCCTGTGCTTACCCTCTCATCAGGGCAGTATTCACAGCGTACACACACATCAATGAATATTGGCCTACCCATCTAGCTTTACCCACCTTTAATGAAAATGATCAGATTTTGACGTCAACATTTTCTCCGGTGTCCATCCATTGGATACGTATGTGCATACATAAGAAAAGGTTGAGGCTGGGAGCTCTCCTTCTCCCACGGTGTGGTGATGCCTGCTCAGCTCTAATGTGGACGCATGTTATCCTATGAGCACAGGGAAACGTTAATGAAACACTTTAAGAGGGTTAAGCCAATTATTTATCTTCCCGCCAATCACAGGGCTCTCATTTCTGAAAATGTCAGTGCTGGTGGAGAGGGGCAAAGTGGGCATCTGATAGAATAATTAAGTTTGCCTGGCCAGAGAAGAGATGGATGTCAGAGTGGGGAGAGACACAAAGGGCTCTTGGTCCTACAGGGAAAGGCACTTTGTGTGATGAGAACCTTACTCATATCCATGTATGAAAGGCCTTTTTGTGTACTTTCTTAGAGTTTGGGTGTAAGAGCATGTGTGCATTCATGCGTGATAGCATGTGTCCATGTGTGTGTGTGTGTGTGTGTGTGTGTGTGTGTGTGTGTGCGTGCGCGCGCGTGCGTGCACGTGTATGGGTGCACCTCAGCAAGCCATCTCTGATATTGACGTTTTGACAAACAGTCAGATCTTTGTCAGGGCTTTGTATGTCCAGTTTAATGTTTGCACTGTGTATAACATGACTAGCAAATACATGAGTGACAGCAATGCATTTGTGTGCTGTATCAGAGCAGAGCTGTTTAACATACATCAAACCGTACTGGCAGGTGTTTGGTCCATTGCCAGAGCCTGAGTATGGGCCTTCTCATTGTATTACCACTGACACAGCACACCAGTATCTGGGATTCTCAGGACCAACCAAGCAGACTGCTCTCTTTGTAAATTAACTGGCACATTGTGGTCCTATGGGCAACACCACTTCTCTCCCATCACAGCTTAATAATTAATGCACTTATTTTTTGCGCGCTGGGCCTGGGCCTTAAAGAAGTGGAGCAGGCAGCATCAGGGGCAGCCGTGGGTAATGGGACATGAAAGGCCCATGCTGTTCTGCTGTGCCCCTGCGGAGCAGCAGAGCTCATCCAGGTGAATGTTACGGCACGCATGAATTCATGAGCTAAATATACAGACCGTGGCCTCACCACCACCCCTCCCGCCCCTTTGTTTGTGCAGGAGAGAGCCACAGAGATCTGTCTCCCGACCCCCCCGCTGCTCGGTTTCTTCAGTCCTCTCCAGTTTGCCCAGCGACCCGCCCCTGTGCCTAATCCCCGTGCTTCTCCGAGGCTCTGATGATGTCATATTCATATTCATACGCTAATCATGTCCCGCTCCATCCTGAGTCATTCATGCAGGTGAGCCCAGGGTGAGCTGTCAATGAGCTGCCCTGCCGGTGGTTCCAAATAGAACAGGGTCTCTGTGACGTGCGGTGCCTGCAGCCTGCAGCCTGGCCTCTGTGGCCTGGGCCCCGCAGTGCTGATCCTGGGTTTATTGGTATGCTGGTGCAGCCTGCTCTCGTTTAGCTCTGTTTTGTGTCTCGGTGTTGGTTCCAGAGAGCGCTGCTCATTCCAATGCCGCTGGGACCTGATCAGACATCAGCGATGATAAGCAAAGTGGCCCTCAGCTGCTGTAGGAGGCGTACCGTAGTAATCTCTCTCTCTCGCTCTCATTTGTGTGTTTACACTTGTGTCCAGGCTTCTTTTTAAGCTCATGGGTATTCTGTATCCCCACCTGTGCTGTTCATGGTCAACAGTTTTTTGGCACTCTCGGTGGCACACACACCGACTTCCTCGCCATAATGCAACAAAAGGTAACAGTGACAGTTCTACCATGTCTTACCTATTGTGTGGTTTCATTTCCCCTCATTCATTTCATTTACTCTCTCTCTCCCATCCTCTATTTTAGCCATAAGGCAGAGATTATGCAAGCTTTATCATGGCTTAAGTTGGAAATGAGTGAAGAAGCATTCCCCCCTTTTGTTCCCCACCCGCCTCAATTTAAGCAGATGCTGCTCTGGATAATTCCGTAATCCTTTAATCCTGGCCATTTTTCATAAAGATTCATTGGAAACAATTGCGTGAGGGATGGGTGAAATTTAATCAGACGGCTTTAAACACAATTACCTCCATGGGGGAGAGGCGGCGTGGAGGAAAGGGTTGTGGCCGCCACCCCTGTGCTGTCTGCAGCTCCAGCGGCATGCACCTCGGTTACAGAAAACAATATTACTGCCCAAGACGCCAAGGATAGTTAGGGCAGAAGAAACACAATAACACACAAACAACAATACTCAAACAAAGTCTGCCTGTAACCACACAGCCCTGCCAGTAGGACAGTAAAGATGACGGCGGGGTGTTTGGGGTGTAGGATCTATAGATAGAGTATGTGAATTGTCTCTTGGAATTAGCGCTATTAGACTTCAATTTAGTTTAGATTTAGATTTTTTTATCGGTGTCAACCTCGCACAGATTTGAAGGACATTCATGTATTTGTGGCTGCAGCCTTTTATTTATTGCAAATGTCAAGTTTTGTTCCGGGTCAAGTTCTTTTTTCCATCCAAACTGTCTCTCCTGAGCAAAAATCAGTCGTTGTATGTCAGAAAATGGCATTGCTGGCTTGGACATGGACAACATTTAAAAAATATCCTCTATCTGTTTGCATTCAGGTTATTTTGGCACAATACATGCCCCTGTAAATAAAAGAGAATATTATTATTAATGATCAAATACTGTTTTTACATGATACTATGGCTGCTGTGGTCCTTCAGGCATGAATGTCAGTGGCTGCACGTTGAATAGAACGTTTCTGCATCACCTCATCCTCACACACAAACACACACACACACACACACACACACACACTCACTCACACACACACACACACACACACACACACACACACACACACACACACACACACACACAACCCTCATCCACAACCCGTTACCGCCTGAGCCCAGTGCAATCAGGGCAGACGCCCTTCTTCTCTCTTCTCTATCCAGTGAACCTCTCGTAAAGCGGTTTTATGTAGCTGAGTTAATGCAGTTGCTCTTTCAGGTCAGTAGTTAAATATATAAACGTACAATCTACATTTGAATGGGCACTAGTTGTATTTCCTTCTGAGAGTGTTAACAACATTAAAATAGCACCCCTTTCCTGTACATTTATGCAGGGTGTTCTTTCGACTGACCTTGTCTAAGACACTTAGACAGTATAACTGGGGTGATGAGGTAATTTAACCACTTACCAAGGTTCCGCTTCAAACCAGAGGTGATTGATAACTGCGCTACTACTCCTGATAAATGTTCCATTGTTTCCATTGGGATCCTCTTGTTTGTGATGTGCACTGAATGTGAAGTACCGTATATAAATAATAATAACAACAACAACAATAATATGAATAATAATAACAATAATAATAACAACAACAACAACAACAATAATAATAATAATAATAATAATAATAATAATAATAAAATAATTGCCATGCAATCAACTTGTCAGTCAATTGTTGGAATTTGGTATTTGAATTTGGTATTTGAACTGACGACCTTGAGATCTGTAGATGCCGGCACTACCTCCTGAGCCACTGCCGCTCCCTGATATATACATGTTTCACCACCAATGTATTATTCGCTTGCGAATTAACAGTTTGATGCATTGTTTTCCTGGATTGCTTTTAAACCTGCACATATTCAAGAAGAGGTCCTACAAAACAGCTCAGTGTGCAACCAATCGCCTCCCTGCTGCTGAATAGGACACTCCCTCATACAGAACCCCTGGAACCAACAGTAACCTGCACAGCGTGAGAGACATCATGATCCCCTAGACCCGCCAGTCCATTTGACTGAGACATAAAGCTGAGCTCTAGTATACAAGGTGAGGTGTGTGTGAGTTGAGCTGGCATGCCTGGCATGTTTGAGCTGGGAATCATGCCCATGGTTCATGGACCAGCCAGCTGTCTGGAGTGGACAGGGCACCACCTCCGCTAAGTGCCATGGAAACTCACCCTGCAGCAGGTGTCAGGCCCCCAGGGCACCAAGGGGAAGTGTTTGTGGTTGAACTGTGCTCAGGCAGCCAATGAGCTGCTCATGTTGGGCTTACTACAGTCACATGACAGCACTCAGACTATGTTCTACGAATACGATACTTAGAGTATAGACAGAATCACCTGGGCCCAGTCGCTCAAAACGTTTAATGTGGATCAGAATGATCCAGATTATTTTTTGCTATCCAGGGTCAGATCGAGCTGGCTGATCTCCCCTATTACGACTCAAAATCAACCAGATAGATCTGATCCTGGATAGCAAAAACCGAATCAGGTTCATTCTGATCCAGATTAAAAGTTTTGGAATGACTGGGCCCTGAAGATCAGTAACAAATGGCTCTTCTTTAAAGGAGTTTGTTTATATGCAAAACGAGTGTCAGATGGGACACTATATTTTAGAACATGCTTTTTCTGGACCAAAACAGCATACGGAAATGAACTATTTATTTCAGGGGATCTCATTCTCTTATCACTACTGATAGTCATTACAACATAGTCATTACAACCATTAGAAAGCTTCAGGGTTACATACTGGACCTTTAGGGACTAGGATAAATAATGCAGATAATAGATAACAGTATTATATATATAGATATTTTCTAAGCATGATGATATGTGGTCGCATTTGGTTCCAGTATTTGTGTTTTCTGTTCTTGGCACAGCTATGCTTCTGTGGTATGTTTCTCTCTTTGTTTGTTGAAGTTTACTCAGCCCCGATTTTTCAGTCAGACATCATCTCCTTGGCAACGGGGCCCAGAAGGCTGGATGGAAGGTTTTGTGCCTGAGGATGATGGATGGCAGAAGAGATCACCTATTTGTACAGGAGAGCCTGAGATTTGCTCTTATGTGGGCACACTCATGACTCATAGAGCCAGTCGTGCCAGGACACATGCACTTAGGTTAGTTATTCTTCTCTGCAAATGGTAGTACTGAAATGTACTAGGACTAGGAATAGGATATTTGCACTTAGGATGCAATATAATGTTTCCATTGTGCTACCCTTATATTAAAACAATTACCTACTCTACCACAATGTTCTGCATTAAACCTCTGGAGACAGATGTTTCAAAAGAGACCTTACCATTGGAGTGTTCAGTCTGGATTCTCTCTTCTGTCTTAGGCCATAACAGCCCTTCTATAAGCATGTTTTTGAGAGTGTGTTGCATTGTTTGGTGTACTGTGTTGTGCGCAGCAGGGTTCCTGTTGTTGTCTTGTATAGCCTAATTAATATATATTTTTAAGGTGTGTCCTTCTGCAGTTCTTACTACTCCATGACAAAACTGCTGATTGTTAATTAGCGCTCTGGGCAAACTCAGGAAGATAAAGACGTGATTCAACTTACAAAATGTATGTGTGCGTGCGATTCTGTGAGTGCGTTTGTGACTCTGTGAACAGTTAGACAAAAAATATGTTTGCCCAGTGAAAGGCACATCCAGCTCCATTGTTTGTAATGCTTTAGGTCAAACTCAAAACTGGGCCTCGTTAGAGTCTATAACTGGGGCTTAGAGTTGATCAGGTAATGCGTTTAGGAAAAACCCCTGGCTCAAGTACTGTAGGTCATACATAGGCTGCTAGCCATCAGCACCCCCGTCATTTACAAATAGTACTGGCAGTAATGTACTGTACTTCTCTGGGCTGCTTAACTGAACTGGTGTCAGGGAGCAGTGATATATCCCCCTGAGCTGCAGCACTAAACTGGAGTCAGCTCCTTACAGTAAGTCCTGCTCAGTGGGCTGCGCCAAAGTATGCGTTAAATCCCGCATGGTCTTGTCAAAGCCCTCTGAGGAGGAACAACCAGCCATGCAAGGCAATGCTATTTCAGTTCTCTCTCAAATCAGCAGGTTGTCTGCTCAGCCGTGTGTGTGTGTGTGCGTGTGTGTGTGTGTGTGTGTGTATTCTATAGCTTGATAAACAACACACATTGATGAACAGACACACACACACACACACACACACATACACGCACGCACACACACACACGCACACGCACAGTAAAGTAAAGATCCATCAGTTCCTAAATGACCCCACTGTTAGCATGTATGAAGAGAAGCTGTATCATTATGTTATCTTTATTATGTATTTGTTTAACAACGTAACTACATCATTTAATTCATTCTCAGCAGGCCATTAAAGCTCTTTTTTCCCCAGCAGTCAAACAGTATGAGCCAAGGTTTGATATCTGCCTCCCAGACTTAATACAATTCATCCCCGCTTTGCAATTAAAAAACTGAAGGAGCATTTACCCTTGAAATAAATTGGCTGCATACATTTGTTCTGCTTTCCTAAATTTCTTATTATTTTCCTCCTATGGTCTGCTTGGTAAGAGGCAGCAGAGATGTTTTGCCCCACTCTAGTTTAAAGACGTGTGAGAGGCTCGGGGGACCAGGCGTAGCTGGGACTCGGAGCTCTCTGAATGGGCTAATTAAGATCCCATTCTCAACCAACTAAACAATCAACACAGGCCTCCGCCACCCTGCGAGCAGCCGCTCTGCTAACCAAGCATACGCTACAGTACAATTAGAGGAAGCACTACCTTCATTTACATGTATTATGCATGTGCATTTGTCTTATGTAACAGAGAATGTAATATAGCCTTCATCTTCCCAATTAACTGTTGCGAGGAAAACACAAACTACAGTAGAAGAAACCGTTTTTCCTCATTTTGTATCTCATGAAGTAGTGATCTGCTGTTAAAATCTCTTCGAAGATTGCAATTACTCATCAAGCTTTGTATAAAGGCGACCTACTAAATGTCAAATATGGAAATGTAAAAATTCACAGGACATGAGAGGTACCATTATGCAGGCTGAGTGGTCCTCTGTGGCTCAGTTGGGAGACGCTAACAATGTTTAGGTCTTGGCTTCGATTCTCGATGAGACCATATACAGTATGTATCAATCCGCCGCACAGGTGTTCTATTAAACGACCGTTAATTAGACTACATTAACGGTCGTTATCTATCCGATTATCTATCAGTGTGTTGGTTTCAAACAAAGATGGATATATTTCCAAATATAACATTTGAGATAAATGATGAATGGTCATCAGAAGAGGACGAAGGGAAGGGCCTTACCGCTTAGCCGTTCTTGGAATCTAATGCAGGACCCAGAATTCATATCAGCTAATAGTGTTTTCAAAGGTGCAAAGAGGCAGGGACACACACATCTTACACTAACCACAGCCTGAGAGCCACTGCCGTACAGAAACTGTCCAATGCGGGACTTGAGGCAAGGGACATCATGGCAGTGAGCGGGCATAGGTGAGATTACGATCTGAATGAGATGATTTATATAATGAATGAGTAGCGGAACATAAACACCTAAACAAAAAACGTATGTGTTTTGCAGGTCTGAAAGCTCGCTAAAAATGTACTGGAGACCATCCACCGAGAACAGGAAACGATGGAGCAATGTACTATCTGATGTCAACTTGTCTGAATCGCATACACACATGCCACCAGCGACTGTCAACCGAGTCATATTTCACCGGTTGTACAATAAATGGAAACGTACAGATAAATGTACACGATACAAAGTAGCTAGCCTGCGGATGTTTGTGTTCAGGTTACTAGGCAACAGTCCAGTTGAAGTTCAGTTGGGGAACAATTTTTTGTTGGAGGAGCCAAAATAAATGATTCAATAAACAAACTAATCATAATCTGTTGTCGCTTATTACTGTTAACTAATAAATGGCACTGTAGAACTGTTGTATAAAAGCAACATCACACTGATTGTCTTCGGTACTCGGCCTGTGGCCTCGTACCTACTACTGAATCACAGCCGTGCTGATATTCAGTATAACAGCACTCCCTCTCGTGTGATATTGCTTAAATATTATATTAAATGGTATTGTATGGTATGCTCTTCAGTATTGTTGCCATAAGTATTTCTGCCTGCGTCTCATAGTGGACACTGCCCATCTGTGACCAAACCAGAGAGATGAACTCCAGTTAGAGCATCACGTGATGACTGCTGTAGTCCTCTTTGTGGTCATTTAGGGACATTGGAGCTGTGAGTGTTGACTGCTTCTTCAAGCTTTTGTAACCCTAATTTCTCTGAGGGCCTCTGTGAACAGCAGCACAGATGGTGGTAGTGTTCTTTGTTTTATCAGGCCTTTTACATTCTGGTTGTGTTGTAATGGGCCACGTACCCTCCCTCCCCCCCCCCCCCCCCCCCCCTCTCTCTCTCTCTCTCTCTCTCTCTCTCTCTCTCTCTCTCTCTCTCTCTCTCTCTCTCTCTCTCTCTCTCTCTCTCTCTCTCGCACTCGTTCTGTCTCTCTCTCTATGATAATACTGCTTACTTAAACTTCTCTAACGTACTGTTGGCCCCATGTGCACCACATGTTTACTGCATAAACCATGAACTCATTGAACATTGAAGGGTCAGCCATGCTTAAAGACGCCAGTCAACCATGATCTACAGCAGCGAAGCATCCCGGGCCTCCTCTGGTCCAGAAAAAAACACATTTGGGTCGGGAGCTTTTTTGTCTGTTTTGTTTTTGTGGTTCCATTTGTTCCTATGTTTGTCCCCTGCCCCACTTTGTCACGCGCTCCTCGGCCAGCAGCACACATACCCTAGCGGAACGCCCTCTCATAGCGTCTGTGAGAATTAATTCCTATGATGAGCGATAGGTCCGTGTCGCCTACGGAGAGAGGCAGAAAACCTAATAACACCACCTCCGATCATCTGTGGAGTACAATTTTAATCAGGCCTGTGTGGGACTGTTATGAATATGCCTCATATGTTTAATCTCTGTATTGCTAATCTGCTTGTGGAGAGATAGAGAACCTCAGGTCTTGTAAATAATGCAAATCCGCGACAAGCTGGCTTTGTTGGGATTACCTCTGATGAGGAATTCTGAGAACTCCACCATCATCACAATCAGGACCGCCGTCTGTGTCCAATAAGAGGCCTCACACGGCATTGTGAGTGAGGAGGTTGGATCACCCCCCCCCTTCACAATCCTATGATCAGAGATGGCTGGTACGATGAGTATTAGGATGATCTGTCATCTCATGTCCTCCCTGATGAAATATGAAATGACTAAATTGTTACTGTCGTCGTCTCCCGCCGGGGGGTTTAAAGTCAGGATGGATTTTGTATCAGGGGGGGAAACAGAATTGTGTCTGTTATTTATGTCTGGTGTGGGTAGCCGTTCTGAAGAGAGAGAGAAAAAAAAAAGAACGGAAAAACCAAACTAGATTATGGTTAATAATAACAGCAATAAGACATGGCTTGGTCTGGCCTCCTTGTATGGCCATCAGTCATGTCTGTCGGAAGATGAGGCTGTGCCCTGGGTCAAGCTAAAATGTCCTCTTGGGAATACTGTATAGATGTGCTCTGTGTGTATGTATGTGTGTGTGTGTGTGTGTGTGTATGTGTGTGTGTGCGTGTGTGTGCATGCGTGTGTGTGTGTGTGTGTGTGTGTGTGCGCGTGTGCACGTGTGCATGTATGTATGTGTATGTGTGTGTGTGTGTGCGTGTGTGTGTGCGTATGTACGTGCGTGCATGGGCGAGCGGACGTGCGTGTGTGCGCGTTTGTGTGTGTGTCTGTGTGTGTCTGTGTGTGTGTGTGTGTGTGTATGTGTGTGTATGCATGTGTGAGCATGCGTGTGTGTGTGTGTGTGTGTGTGTGCGTATGTACGTGCGTGCATGGGCGAGCGGACGTGCGTGAGTGCGCGTTTGTGTGTGTGTCTGTGTGTGTTTGTCTGTGTGTGTGTGTGTGTATGTGTGTGTGTGTGTGTGTGTGTGTGTGTGTGTGTGTGTGTCTGTGACGGCTCCTGATGGTTTGTTTGTGTTCTGTCTCATCCCACAGAGATCCTCCATGGCGGTGTATATGTGGACCAGAACAAGTTCCTGTGCCATGCTGATACCATCCACTGGCAAGACATCGTCAAGAACCCCGGCGTGAGCCCTGTGGTCGTGCCCACCAATAGCAGTGTCACATGTGAGTAACCCACCAATCACAATGAAGGTCTGAAAGATAGTGTAGAAACATGTATTCACTAAGACCAATTGGCACTGCTATACTGAGATGCTATGTTTGTTTTTGTTTGTGTACTGCATGGCTCCCAGAACAGAGAGGAGGGATCAACCATATTGAATTTGAAAGCAGATGGAGAGAGAATGCATTAAGCAGAGTAATAACATCTCAACATGTTCCTTCTAAGAAACCAACATCTACTGTAATGTGATGTCAACAAATATCCATCTAGAACTAATGCCTCTTCTAATCAACGAGAAGAATACTGTCAAGAATAATTATCGGGGATTTATTATTTCAAAAGCAGAGCATCAGGCCTAATCTTTGACAGAGGCAGTGGGGTACTGTAATACTGTAATACTAGGGGACTCTCAATGCCTTGAGTTATTGCTCTTGTGACCTGATTTTTCCTCTCTTTATAACCATTGCTCTATATATGTGACGGCAGCTGGTGAAAGGGGGAAAAAGTCTGAAACCAATCTAAATATTCCGATTTTTATTCGGAAAAATACATTTCAAAGTTGTTGAAAATCAATGAAACACTTGCTAGTCAAGCCAAAATATTGCAATGCAATGGATTCAGTGAGTAATCCCCAATACCACTAGTTAACTATAACACTACTTTACATTGTTAGCAGGCTCACAAAACAAGCTGTGTGCAATAGTTTGGCTTGACTAGCGAGTGTGCCATTGATTTTCAGCAACATTGAAATGTATTTAAATTTTTCTGAATAAATGTCTGAACATTCGGTCGGTTGTCGACTTGTTGCCAGCTGCTGTCACATTATGTTATTGTGTTTTATTTAGCGTTGATGCCTGTTATTGGTATTCTATGTTGATGGTCCAGTAGACCTGTGGTTTGGGATAGTGTTGTGTTCTCTATGTAGATACAGTATGTCATTAATTACTACAGAGGAACTGTAAGTGTTATAAATAGAACAAACGATCCACTCTAAGTGTCTGTGTCTTACCTTGCAGTTGTTTGATGCTACAAACACAAACACAGACTCACGGCATTGATGATATGCCAGCAGGATCCATGTCAACTATTGCTTTCTGCCCATCCACTCTGAATCAATACTTTGGATCTACTGACTCCCGCATAAACACATTGCCAAAGATCAAGAGCCTTGAAACCTGTAATCCAGCCCTAAGAACATAATCTCCTCCTTTCTCAGGGCACCTGAGTTTTTGTTTAGTTTTTTTGGGGGCTGTATTATTGGCTCCACGGAGGAAGAAAGACATTTGGAATCCGCTTCCGATCAATTAATGTATGAGCCTCTACGTCTTGCAGCCCATTACATGGAGAGTTAGACGTTTGTTTCTGACATTTTAACCTTCAGGGCTGCTTTAAAGAAGTAGTAAAACATTATGATGTGTAGGAATAACGTGGTCGTTTTACTCAAGGTCAGTGGGGGGATTAGAAATGACATAGTAAGAGCTTGGACATTAAAAGCCTGGTGATGACATCTTGGCCTGGCTTCCATGGTTCTGTTCATAGCCCTGGGGTGTGTGTGTGTGTGTGTGTGTGTGGTGGGGGGGTGGCTCAGGTACTGTAGAAATGTGACTGACAGTCATCCCCTGAAACTCACCTTCCTCGACTGGCTGAGAGACAGTATTTTACTTTTCATAACTTCCTACTATTAGCTACTATTAGCTTAACTATCAAAGCAGTTGTTAATGGAAGTCAAGAGGTTGGGAGAGTGGGAGGAAGGAAGAGAGGGAAAGGTAGTAGAAGGCAGGACATGGAGAGGTATGTCAGAGAGAGGGAGAGTGTCAGCCTTAAATGTAATTGCTCTTAAGTGAAGTGGAACAGGGACAGAGGATAGCACTCATCCAGGCACTGTGTGCAATTATCAACAGCCCAGCTTAACAGTCAATTAAGCTTTCCAAAAACACACCGCTAATACAATTGAGCAGCTATTGCTCACAATTTATGCTACAGCATTCAGTGTAGAAACCGCATGGTGTTAGCCACTTTGGTGCATCAAGGAAATAAAATCATGCTGTGACATGCTGTTGCAGATAGATACACTCTCTGAACATTTGTGACACAATCTGATGTAAATGGACACCTCTCGGATATGAGAAAGACGTCAAATTCGTCTTGAAAGTTTTTTTTTCTTTTTTTCAGATTTTCGTTTTCTTAGCTAACATTCAACTCGAAGATGTGAAGTACCCACTCGTTATTTTTCCGAACAGTTTTACGTTCATTAAATAAGTGTAATCTATAACACAATGACTTCGTTTCTTGTTGTTTGATGGGGATTCATTATCTTTGATGGGGATTTTCTGTGCTTAGTGATTTCAGGTGTAGCAACTTTCAAATACTCATGTCGTCTTCAATTTGTTTCCGATTTCAATGTATGATGCATCATTTGAAAGCTTACAATCTGTGGTTTAAGCACATGTAAAAAACAGACAAATGATTTTGCCTACAGGTAGCCCTTTTCATTGGCAGTTGTCACATTTTATACACCTGTATACCTTCTCATTCATTCAGGTGGTGTAATGTTTTCTTG
>NC_137677.1:46118492-46125992 GCF_963989245.1 Nansenia antarctica
CACTGACTAATGTTGATCCTTGTGTTGGCAGGCCTGTACCAACTTCAATGACAGCGGGGCGTGTGTGACCCAGTGTCCCCAGCCCTTTGTCTACAACCCCACTACGTTCCAGCTGGAACACAACCTCAGGGCCAAGTACACCTACGGAGCTTTCTGTGTTAAGAAGTGCCCACGTAAGGAAGATCACACACACACACACACACACACGCACACACACAAACATACGCAAACACACATTTATAGTACTGTAAGTCAGTAACACACTGTGTGTGCCTCATGCATATACTGTATACTGTAGTAAGCATCCACCGTAGCAAAAAGGCTATGCATTTGACATACACATTCATTTCACATCTCTAACAGAACGTGTTTATAGATTAACAAGACAATAGCCTGCAGATATTTGTTCATAAAATCCCCCGTCCGTCATGGCCTGAACTTTTTAGAGGAACACAAGAACTTCCCAGATCATTTCTACTTAACGCCCTCCCTTCATCTTCCCTCTTTAAAGATGCCATTTCCTCCACTGATTTAAACGGCCCATCTTTTCTCTCTCCGTTCATTTAAATAGTCAGGATGAGTGGGTGTTTTGTACAGATTTCAAGCCACTTCAGGGATTTATTTTGCTCATATGCCAGATACGCTACAAAGAGCCTGAGATACAGAGCAGGGAGGAGCGGAGGGGGGGAAGAAAGCAGATAATTAGCAGTGTTTTTAGTTTTTTTTTATGAATGGAGCTTTTTTGGGGTCTTTGAAGTGGGGCGTGTGGCGGTGCTCTTCAAGCCTCTCCACGGAGAAAGAGAGAGAGAGAGAGAGAGAGAGAGAGAGAGAGAGAGAGAGAGAGAGAGAGAGAGAGAGAGAGAGAGAGAGAGAGAGAGAGAGAGGGGTGAATTGCCTCTGATGAAGATCTACAGGCTCTTTTATGTTGCTACTGGGCTGACTCACTGCCTCTGATGAGGGGTTGGGGATACAATGACCTGTCCCTACAATCCCCCACAGTACCTCCTCCTCTTCTTCTTCCTCCTCCTCCTCCTCCTCCTCCTCCTCCTCCTGCCCACCCTCTCTTCACCCTCCTCCATGACACCATCCCACCGCAGGGGGATGTGTATTGAGGATATCTCTGGATACAGAAGACCAGCAGGGTTATAAAAAGCCTGCCTACGGCTTCCAAGAAGATCATGTGGAGTCACACCTATAATCTAGGTGTCCACCCTGAGAAGGCTGGAAAAAGCAATCATGTTGCTGTTTGACGAACGTCACTACACTTCAATCTCTGTTCAGCTGTGTCTATTTCCAGTGGGGGGCAATGGCAGTGATGTGTTTGGTTTCATCCGCGTGTGTGTGTGTGTGTGTGTGTGTGTGTGTGTGTGTGTGTGTGTGTGCATGCGTGCATGTGCGTGTGTGTGTGCGTTTGTGTGTTTAACCCTATGTATCCTGTTACAGACAACTTTGTGGTGGACCACAGCTCCTGTGTCCGTGCCTGTCCCAGCAACAAGATGGAGGTGGAAGACAACCGTGTCAAGATGTGCATCCCTTGCACGGACATCTGTCCTAAAGGTAACTAACCTGCGCCGTCCTGTAACTTACCCCCTGTCTTTGACATCCAATAGAACACCGTAGTGGTGTGATTGACTGGTTTTGTGGTTATGTACGTTTTAGCCTGTGATGGCATAGGCACGGCCAGTCTGCAGACAGCCCAGACCGTGGACTCCAGCAACATAGACAAGTTTGTCAACTGCACCAAGATAAACGGCAACCTCGTATTCCTCATCACTGGCATCAAAGGGTAAGAACATTCCCTCCTTCATCCAGCATATTCATGGCTACCATGTTGAATGGAAATTCCACCAATACTTACGAATGGACACATAATGGCTTTAGTGCCGAGAGCAAGCAGTATACTGTGAATGGAAGCCACTTGGAACATTGTTCCAATGAGTTCAAAACCCAATTTTCAGGGAGTGTCATTAGCGCTATGCTATTATGGAAGTCCTAAGAAGGAGGTCAGCGCGCTTCTCTGCAGAAGAAAGTAACAAGCTCGTGCATGAGGTCAAGGCTCGTCAGTTCGCAATCTTATCTCGAGCTTACTCGTTTTCTGTGCAAGGGAACCTTATACTCAAATTCGTTAAAGGAAAGAACAGGTCAGCTGGTTTAAGTTCAACTGCAGACAGGGAGACGGAAGGGAGACAGTCACCTGGCAACATGGAACAACCTTGTGTGATATAGTATTCAGAATAAACACAGCAATAATTATTTTCTGAATAAACACAGCAATACCTCCGCTTGTGAGTTGAGAAGTATTACAGAGGGGTCGCTGGAAGACTGCAGGAATGACAGATGTTGATGTCATTATATTACGCACGGCATGCTCGTACTGTATGTGCACAGTATGCGGAGGCAACATACTGTACAGCGCTGGCCTCTCCCTTCTGAAATAAAGCATTTATACTGTGACCGTAATTGACGTCTTGCCGTGGAGCCACGTGCGTGTTCATGTGTGCCCACATGCATGCGCAAACCGCGGAGGCGCGCTCGTGTTTCAAAACGTGCATGAAGTCTAAACTTAAGAACTTTTCAAACCACTTTTTAGCGCTAGGAGCAAAGTCAGATCGCATAATAGCAGCGGCGCCTAGTGCACTTCATTAACATGTGAACACTCCCACAATGAGTAATATGCACGGGAGTATTACGTCTTATGTGTGCCACACATAAGACGTGTGGGCGCCTATCGACACCTGCATAATAGCAGTAGCGCGTATGAAGCGCATAATAAGGGTGGCGGTAGGTCTTAACCTGGCGGTGCGTCTTAATTAAGACTTAAGATGGCAAGTTAAGAAGTGCATAATAGGGCCCACAGTGTCTGTATAGGCTTTCTAGAATAGAGTAGAGTAGAATGATCTATTCCTTTCATTCTCATTCTCTTCCCTCTCTCTTTGGTCCGCCCTCCACGCCATCTTCTTTTCTTCATTTTTTTTCTCTCTTACACAGGGATGTGTACCACAAAATCGAGGCTCTGGATCCAGAGAAGCTAAATGTTTTCCGCACTGTTCGTGAGATCACAGGTGAGAGACTGTTATTATAATTAATACAAAATAATCATATCTGATAACATTGTTACTGCTCTTTTCCATCTTTGAGAAAGCGGTTTTACAGTATATGTTTACAAAATCATACAGGAATTTTTAGACGTAGGAATGTAGAACACCCATGGCCATCCCGTGCATCTTACTGTAAATTATTCTTTATAATATGTACCCCCCTCATCAAATTTGCATGTGTCCTCTCTTTTACACTTTGACTTCATCTAGAGAATTGTGAGTGTGAGTGAGTGTGTGTATGTGTGTGTATGTGTGTATGTGTGTGTGTGTGTGTGTGTGTGTGTGTGTGTGTGTGTGTGTGTGCGTGCCTGCGTGCATGTGTGTGCGCGCGTGTGTGAGCCCACTAGAGAATAGACACACAGGCAGTTTGAAATGAATATGAGATGAGGATCTCTCCATCTATCCCCTTTCCCTTGAGGAGTCAGCACTCGGAGTTCCACAGTTGTCAGGTCTATCACGTTCTACGAAGGAGATCTAAACCATATGGAACCCACCCCCACATTCTAGTGACAGGAAGGGAGAACCACCGTCAGTGAGGACCACCTGCCACAGCCCTGTGTCCAGGCATGCGTGTCCACCCAGTGTCACATCTCAGAGCTGTCAGTGCAGTGACTTAACCGCTGAGCCGTCACCCCCTTCTCAATGACCCAGAGTGTGTGTGTGTGTGTGTGTGGGAGGAAGACTCTTACGCTACATGTACTGTGCCCCTGCCAACTGCTCTCAGAATACATAGGCCGTTTCTTTCTTCTTCTTCTGTTTCATGAGGTCAGGCCTAACCATCGAGTGGGCCTATTTACCAAAGCAATTTAGCATAAGTGAGGTTCCCAGTGTATGGCTTTAACTGTAATCATCTGCGCTTTCAAACTCTTAACCCTTGGTCTAGTGCCTGTGGCCTCCCTCTCTATGTGGCACTACACTGTAATTTGCCTTTCGCATGGATGCCCCAGTAATGTGGCTCTCAGTGAACCTTAAGCCCTGCTTCCACGTTTCTAGAGGCTTTTACAGCCAAGAGCCAATATTTAGAGAGAGATCGGGGGGAAGGGGGGGGGGGGGGGGGGGGGGGGAGAGAGAGGAGAGAGAGAGAAGAGAGCAAGTTCAGTAGAGCATCAGTAAGCATTTGTATCTTTTCGCCCCAGGAGAGCCAGGAAACAGCAGGGCTAGGTCAGACTCAGGCTCTATGATACTGTGTGTGTGTGCGTGCGCGTGTGTGTGTGTGTGTGTGTGTGTGTTTGTGTGTTTGTGTGTGTGTGTGTGTGTGTGTGTATGTGTGTGTGTGTGTGTGTGTGTGTGTGTGTATGTGTGTGTGTTTGTGTGTGTTTGTGTGTGTGTGTGCGTGCGTGCGTGCATATATGTTATTTTGAGTGTATATGATGTTTAGCATAAATAGCATACACAATTCCAGTCACTGGGCCTTTAAATAGAGATGCTGGATGTCCGGATGCCTGCAGGATATCACTTGGCACCCTTTCCTACACATTGATTTAGCTCTAGGGCTTCATCTCTGCACTGCGCTTAGCTTAGCACAGTCAGGCAGGTGCCCAGCAGGACCTTCTTAGTACCATTAGGAAGATGAAGCCCCCCCCCCCCCCCCCCCCCCCCCTCTCCAGGAAAGACAAACAGCTGCTTCTTGAGGAGCCCATCATGGAGGTGTACAGAAAGGCTTCCCTTCGCTGCGGTTTCATTATTAAGGCAATTAGTGTCAGCAGACACAGCACTAACAACACTTTGCCATGGCAGTTACAGAGCTAATCTGCTCCCAGCCACCTGAACAATGCTACATTGATGGAACAGGAGGACAGGAGGCTTGCAAATCCAGAATGAACTGCTGCTTAAAGGCCTTCAGCTTTCTGTCTGTACTGACGGTATCTGTGACTAAAAAACTAAACAGGAAAAGAGAGGGAATAAAGGAGAGGGTATAAATATAAGAAGTCCAGGGCCAGCCGGGGTGTCCCAGGGAACCTGAGGGGGATCTTGGGGGAAGAGCCTGCCAGAACTTGCGCTCTTTGAATTTCTCAACAGCTTTTACCCTGCAATCAAGACTCCGCTCTACACCCCACTCCTTATCCCACAAGAACTACAGACACATAGACTGGTTGCATTTTCTCCTCCTGAAAGATAAAGGGTTTATTGCCTCTTAAACGGTATTGTTTGTTAAGGGTTGACAACTGAAACACAAAACAAGTGCACTTAAACATTGTGTGTAACCTGCACACATCCTGTAGGCATCCTATATTCAGGTTGTGTCACATTTCGGAGTCCTTTTGACCTTCTGGGGCCCTAGGCGGCCAGCTGTTCAGACTGCTGTGTGTGACAGGTCTCCCTGAATATGTCCCTTCATCCTAAGTGACTATATATTAATATCAAGTAGGTTCCTTTTATTAGAGATACAGTGGGGTGCAAAAATGTGGGCACCCCTAGTCAAAGTGCCTTTTACAATGACTATCTAAGTGAAAAGAAGCAAACCTAACCTCTAAATGGTACAAAGTTAAACATGACACATTTCATCAGATAAGCCACGGCTTCAGCCTACACCTTTTTGGTCCTGATGTTATAAATTGTGACTATGTACATTTTCTTATCTGTATTGTGAATTGTATAGGGGACCAAAATAAACATTCTCAATCAATCAATCAATCAATCAAAACATTTTAAAGCAATTTTAATTAATTAATTAATTAATTTATTTATTTAGTTATTTATTATCAAAATAATAAAAGAAAGAAAAGGCCTTGTGGAAAAAGTTTGGGAACCCTGTCAGCTAGTACTTTGTAACTCCTCCTCGGGCAACTATAACAGCTTGCAAACTCTTCCTGTAGCCAGGCAAAGAGTCTTTCAACCCTTACTGTAGAGGAACCCATGGTATTTAACACCAGACACAACAGCCACCGCAGTTTGATTCTTTAGAAGGCATTGAGTTACTTCAGAAAATATAGTTCAACCCTGGAATTATATTCACCTGACTCATTGAAGCCCTAACATAGTAAATCACCTTGGTCTGGGCCTTACGTAGTAATCATCTTCTCAAAAGGTAACAAAGAATAATCCAAAAGGGTTCCCAAACTTTTGCCCAGGGCCTTTTTCCTTTTTATCATTTAAAACCATGCTTTAAAATGTGCAGAAAGGTGTCTTAACTGTGTAGCATTTAGAGTTCAGGTTTGCTTTCAATCACTTGGAGATGAATTGTAACAGACCTTTAAAACAGCGATGCCCACAACTTTGCATCCCACTGTAAATAACAATATCCAGTCTTGTGAGCCACTCATAATATGTGTCGCTCTTTCATATTCAAGGTGAGATTGAAGTTGTCTTCAAGTTCATCATTATAGGCTATTTGTCTGATGTATAGAAATGACACACGCCTTTATGTTTCATCAACCACTTAAAACCCTGAGCCAGAGCGACTGCTCACACACGAGAGGGATGACGCTTATAGAATGATAAAGGTACACTTGAAGGTTATCGCTCTTGTCAAGTTCTAAACAGCATTCTTTAAAAACACATCAAACATCATCAGGCCAAAGAATGCAATCCATCAGGGAGAACATACTACATGGTGATATAAGACATTTACATTTCATAAGCTAGACAGAGCTTTCCTCCCAGTGAGCTCTCAGATATCACTTAGGCAACTGACATCCATCCTTGAAAATGTGCCGTCTGCAGTTTGTTCAACGTTATGCCTCTCCGCTCTCTTCTCTTGTCTCCTTTTCGTCTCCTCCTCTCCTCATCTGTCCATCCTCACCGTTTGTCCTCTGCTGGCTGGTATGGGATTGCACCCATCTTCTTTAAATATTTAATTTGGGAATCTATTATTAAAATTCCTAAATGATCCATGAACATTCTCCCAGCTATTCATTCAACCCTGTAAATGATTAAACACCAAGAGACACATACAGGAAATGCAAAAAATATTGATATATCAAATATAGCAGTTGTCATACCTGATACGTCTCACAAATGTCTAGGAGGATTTACAATATGACTTCACACAAGAGCTACATACTGTTTTCATTGTCGCCCACTATACAGCCCACTATACTATGGTATACGCATGCATCGCTTTCTGTACAGAAGTAGACTCACCAAACACTTTATTAGGAACACTATGCTAATACTGGGTAGGGCCTCCCTTTGCCCTAAAAAAAACAGCCCCAATTCTTTGTGGCATTGATTCCACAAGGTGTTGGGAACATTCCTTTGAGATTCTGGTCCATGATGACATGATTGCATCAGGCAATTCCTGCAGATTCTTCAGGTGCACTTTCACATTTTGGTTTTGTGGCATTCAAGCGATGAATGCCCACAGCCCATTCTGGCTCAACGTGTGCCAAGAAAAAAAAACATTCCCCACACCATTACACCACCTCCACCAGCTTGGACTGTTGACAGGTGCACAGGTGTT
>NC_137677.1:46130992-46135992 GCF_963989245.1 Nansenia antarctica
TCACATTCTCATAATCCCTGAAGAATTGCAAGCATAATAGTCAACTCACTCTCGGGCACAGGAAATAATGTGTTAAGTGGGATGTGTTTCTCATAGAAATTGGTGGGTTTGTATGAAGACCAAGGTCAAGGCACACGTTGCGCTTCATACAAACAGGAATCTCCACTACAAAACACTCCACTGTGTCAATACCAGAGGGAAATAATTTTTTTTATGTTTTCATTGCGGTGTGGATTTAGAAACGTGAGATGTCTGTGGCATACACATGCACACACACCAGACACACACAGAAACACACATCCACTCACTCACACACACGCACGCACGCACGCACGCACGCACGCACGTACCCAGAAATAATGTACTGTAAAGCCCACATCCTTTGTCAGGTTATTACTCCCCAAGGGGATATATTCCACCCAGTCTCACCTCGATTTAGTGGCATCCTGATGATATTAGCTCACACAGTTAGACACTGACGGGTCTCTCTCAGAGCAGTGTAGCTTTGAAGAACAAACAAACATACATACATAAGGGACAATATACAGTAGACGGCTCTAAGAGAGTGAACAGGGAATTGGGAATTTGGGGAAAGGAAAGTCATTCATGTAAGCGTTACCTCTCAATCCTGACGCTGTTTCTACAATGTCTTTGTTACTGTTGTGTTTCTGTATACATTATCCTCATGTTTATGTACACTACATGTCTTAATACACATTGTGTGAAAGGTTTGTTTTGCAAAAAAAAACAGAGGAAGCATCCAAAAAAATCTAAATAATAATAATAATAATAAAAAAATAAAAAAATATGATCCTATCAACCTCAGGCTAAGATAAAGATCCATAGCAGCAGAGTCTAGCCAGGTGCAGTGGGACGGTGAGGTGATCTGGGTGTGTGTGTGTAGACGAGACACAGACCTGGATGTTTTGCCTTTGCAGAGTGGCTGGCTCTAGGCCCAGGCAGGTCCCGGGCCCCTCAGTGGTGGAGAAGCAGGAGGCCGGTGTGGAGAGGTACGGCGCAGGGGGGTTAGGCGTGTCACTGCGTGTCACAGTCACTACTTGCGCACGGGGCCACGCCCTGCCTACCTGTCTGCCTGCACACCAGCACAGAGCCACCTCATCCCCTGAAGTCTACTGCTGAGACACCTAGTTCACTGTCGCCACTCACATACTCTCTCTCCGTGTTGAACTTGTACACATTGCATACTGTGCACAAGAGACAGCGCCAGGGTAATCACACTTGCATGGCTCAATACTTGGTTTGCAGCCCCGTAGAGCTCCTTGCATTTGGTAATGTCTCTGTCATCAAGTTAATTGTCTGTTTTAAGAGAATGTGTCAATATAAAGTCATTGGCCTAAAGAGAACACACTGGCACATTGTATAGCTGCCAAGCTCTAGGAAGGGCCTCCTCCGGTCATGAAATGAGGTTATTTCTTGTGTAAATGTTTATGACGTCAGGGTCTTGTGCTAAAACAAGAGGCGTTCCTTTGCAAGCAAGCTGCTTATTATGTGTGGCGATGCCTCCGTCCTAGAACTAGAACAGCACCCAGCTACTGCAGAGAGCAGCTTAGGGGGGAGCGTTGAGGAGCTGCTGAACCTTATGGCCCTCAGGGACTCCAGTCCAACATGAAGGACAGGATAACCCATTTTAAATCCACAGCTTTACCCCACAAAGGCCTATACCTCCCGCACCACCCAGCATGCATTGTGCTGTCCAGATAAAGCATAATTAATCCTAATTTGATTTTACGTCCTACCGAGGCGCTGCTCTTTTCATTAGAAAGCGGAAACACCACACTGCTCCCACACTGGCCCGGCACCAGAGCCTGTCCTTCCTGCAGTCGCAGGGGCAGAGTGCCAACATTTGTATTATTTAATGACTTTTCGGTCCCCACCAGCGACTTCGTGTTTCACTATTGCAGAAAGGAACAACAAGCCACTTTAGTTAATTGATTTTTGGGGAAAATATGGAACCCTGTTAGCTCGCTGCACAGCCGAGCCAAAGTGATGTTATCAATATTGCACACTAATTAGCCACCATGCTTGAGGGTGTAATGGAAGGAAATACATCAGATTATATATTCTCAGTGGGTGCGTGCTAAGGCTTAATGATGCTATGACTTCATCTACTGACCTTCAGTGGCAAATTAAATGCAAGAACTGGACACCCTCCTCCTTCCACACTATTCTGCCTTCATTGAGAACATTTTCTTTTATGGTGTATTTTGTTCCATCTCTTCCATGTTTGCTGGCTGCTCCCAAAATCTATCCACTATTGATAATGTTCTCCCCTTATCAAACATGTAAAATTGATATTGATACTGGTGATTGATTAGGATTTCATACATTCATGAGACATACACAGTTTTAAAAACGACCCCATATTGACAACCAACAAAAGCAAACGGGTGTTAGGTTGGACTTGCCCCAGGTCAAACACACATATTAAACCAATCACTTGATTGATTATTGTGAAGGCAGCTTTCTTTTGTATACTGTATACTTTACTAAAATGGTGGAAGTATTTGCTATTTGAGTGTAAGATATCCATTTGTCAACAGCCCATTCACATTGAGCCTCCATTTGCAGTCTAGGCTCATGTCAGCCATCTTAACAGGTTGTTGATAGTTGTGGATGAGTGTGTATCCATCCACAGTCCCCCAGTGACTCTCCATCGCCCGAGGCCATGAAACCCCTACGGCTACAGTATTCCTCTAGACACAGCTCAAATACAGCTCACCTTTCTTTCTGTAGATTGTGTATATGACAGAGTTTTCTATTCCCCATTGCTTACCTCTACCCCCACTCCATCTGTATACCCCCTCATCTCTCTCTCTCTCTCTCTCTCTCTCTCTCTCTCTCTCTCTCTCTCTCTCTCTCTCTCTCTCTCTCTCTCTCTCTCTCTCTCTCAGGGACGTGCGTGAGTATGCCAACGGCTCGGTGTGTGTGGAGTGTGACGGCCAGTGTGAAAGAGCAGAGGATGACTCTCTGACCTGTCATGGTCCGGTGAGTTCCCCAGAGAACCAAGCTCAAGCATTCACGACATGCACTTAGATGTCTGTCTCCCTCCTGCACCTCCCAACAGGATTTTGACATGGAAGAATATATTTTCTACAGCTATTTCCACAATTTTCTTATTTTAAATTTTTACTAATGTGTTATTGTGTATGGTGAACGGGTTATCTTGAAATTCATCATAGAGTGTTCATATGTTGTTTTGCAATTGTTCTTGGTTAGCATGCAGAAGCATTTCTCTGCTCTCTACCACAAATTGAAATTACTTCTGACCACAGACAAGGCCTTCGATTTCCCTCAAACCATGATTAATTGTGTTCTCAGTTAAAGTGTGCCTGCAAGCTTTGTGATTGATTTCATTTCATGTTATTTTACAGTTATAGGGAAAGTGGATTTTAATGGCTAATCCTTGTCCCTGTGTGCTTATAAAAAACATTGTATGTATGTGTGTGTCTGTGTGTGTGTGTGTGTGTGTGTGTGTGTGTGTGTGTGTGTGTGTGTGTGTGTGTGTGTGTGTGTGTGTGTGTGTGGGTGTGTGTGGGTGTGGGTGTGTGTGCATGTGCGTGTGCGTGCGTGCGTGTGCGTGTACGTGTGTGTGTGTGTCCACACACGTGTGCGTGCATGTCCACACGTGTGTGTGTGTCTGTGTGTGTGTGTGCCACCTGTGATTTCAATAGTTCCTACTGTATACAGTCATCACTAACCTCTAGGCTGTGATCTCACTATACACAATACTTCAAGTAAAAGTCATATCTCCTCTTTCAATGGTCTGGGGAAAATGAAGACATAACAGACACACTGGCCAGAGGGGCTGTCTCGTGTATGCCTGGCTGTCCTGTGCCAAGTCTCACCCAGACATTGTGAATCTCTGCCTTGCTGTGTAAGGTTTGGAACCTGGCTCAGGGTTTCCATTCTAGGGGCCTGTGTGCTTCCTCAGCCAGGCCAAAGTAAGCATGGTGAGGTGCTTGGGTTTCAGCAGGGAATGTGCTCATTGTTATCATAGCAGATTAGCTGGAGGAGGGTTTGGTGCCCTTGGCCTGCCTCACACTCCTCACAGACTCGATCTTAACTCATCTAACACAGGGACTGAGATGGTAGGATGGCTAGATGTTATTCCTACCGAGCTGTGTGCAATCACAGGGAACGCCATTTTGCTGCCGACATGCCGATAATGTACAAATGTCATTCTGACCCCGGGACAGATTTAGCAGCATACAGTCTTAGTAAACAGAACGACAGTACTGCACGTGTTTATAGAGCTGTGCTGTCGGTTCTGCCTCTGGTCGTTTCATTCTGAGGCACCTGCGGTGGGAAACGAGAGAGATCAAGAGACTCCGAACAGAAACCATGTGAGCAGACCCAGACAAATGGATTAGAGCAATCATGTTATGGCAACAGAGACCATAGCAATTGAATTACACTTCACACACAATCATTTGATACACTACCCCGAGCTAATGCCCTCTGAGAAGGGAGGTTGTGAGAATGCCAATTGCCTTAGCTCGACTGGCAATTGAACAGATTGAACAGATTGAACAGATGTTAATGCATCCCACCTCATCCTCAAACCAGGTGTCTAGACCGAGGGGTGTATTAGTGGGCTAATGATTGACGGCGCCTACCTTGTACTGGCCGTGAAGGGGTTAAAGTGGAGGAGTTGTTATCGGTGCACGAGACAGTGCCTCGTCCTCCCCTCTCCCCGTCCCTTTCTCCCGTCCATATGCTGTTCAGATGGGCCCCCGGGTCCAGATGGATCGTCCCTGCCCGCTAATTGATTAACGGCCAGCGCCACAAAACACCCTCGCCGAATACATGTGCAGCACAGAGACGGTTGGAGACTGCAGAGCGGCGCTGGGCGACAACGTCACCAGACAAGCTGTCAAGTGTGAAAGCTCGCTCGTTGATTGGGAACGCTCCGCCACGGTCCATATAGGATCTCTGCATAGCCGTAAACAAACACAAACGGTCAGCCATTTTCTAGAGAC
>NC_137677.1:46138492-46308492 GCF_963989245.1 Nansenia antarctica
CTATTGCTCTCCTTCCCCCATATCGAAGTGCCCCCACCATGCAAGTGGTGTCCCTTCACATCTTGCCGTGACTGTCACCACTGGGCTGATAGGCCGTGATTGTCACCATCGGTCCTCTTGATGTGGGTGATGAACTGACACACAACCAAACAGAGGGACTGAGAGAAACAAATAAGAGATAGTTAAGGGTGTGCGAGAATCAAATATAAGGGATATGGGATAACAGGGAGAATCATAGTAACTGGGAGAATCAGATATGACGAGGCAAAGGGACCAGGAGAATCAGATATGAGACAGAGATAAGGGACCAATGTCCACTGGGTTGATTGATTGATAGACTGAGTGACCTGTATCTACTCGATCAAAACATTTTCTGGTCATATTTCGGCAATCAGATCAGATTCAATCATAGTTGCATAATTATTTAAAAACTCAAAGGTAGGGATTAAGATAGCTTTGATGCCGGAAATCGGAATCATTTTAATCCCTCTGGAATGGTGGATTCAGGGTGGATTTTGAAGGTGAAAGTCACTCTAACCAATGCAGTAATAATATAAGGTGGAGATGTTATACATGTTAAATACAGGTTAGCAATAGTATTTAATGTAAGTGTGAGTTCTCCAGTGAGATGTTGAATTTTGTCCATATGTTATATTCTGAGTTATGCAGATAAGTGAATACATTTACTTACAAGTGACATGCAACCCGTCTTTTTTGGTTTGTGTTACCTTCATGTAGTTCACTCATATCGTGTTGCAACATTCCCTCGCCCAGTAGATGGCAAGATAGAGGCTTGAACAAAAGAACTGAAAATCAAATCCAGGTTCTGTGATGTTGATCTTGTGTTATCTGGATCACAGTGATCCGATAATGTTTTTGAAATACTGGCACAAAATCAGCCAAATCGATCTGGTCCTGGATAGCAAAAAAGGGGATTAATTACAGAATACAAAATGATACTGGGCCCTGGCAAGTGGTTATTGTGAAAATGTCCAGTTGCTTATCCAATGGCCACCGAGCAGTAGTATGTGTTTTGCTTTCCTTCATTTAGGTGTATTGGACCCAGGCTTCAGGACTGCATTGGCTGGATGGACCGGTATGTATCTCCCAACAACATTTTTGTTGAATTATTTGCTGTTCTCACACACACGCACACGCACGCACGCACACAAAGGCGAACTGCTATCAATTTATCATGAGCAGAGGAAAGCACACACACACACAAACACACACACACCACATTCACAGGTGTGTGTGTCTGTGTGTGTGTGTGTGTGTGTGTGTGTGTGTGTGCACTTCACTCTGCTCTTGATAAATTGATAGCAGTTCGCCTTAGTTCTCGCAGGAGAAAAGGAACAAAACGCCAGTAACCGTTCCCGAGCAAATGGATTTACGATTTCATGAGAGACGGGAGCGGGGGTTGGCGGGGGGGGGGGGGGGGGGGGGGGGGGGGGGGGGGGGGGGGGGTGAGTGTGTGGCGTGAAGCAACACTGATACAAACATTAGAGTCAGCAACAGAAACACAGCTTTCGTACAGGACTAATGGCCCAGGGCCCTTCCAGGACGATGTCCACAAATAACAGAGTTGCCATATTGACACAACCCCTTATACAAAGACATGGAGACAATACACTGTGTGTACATGCCTGAATGACGCTGTTTAAAAGAGCAGGGCAGGAGAGGCGGTAATGGCTGCTAATTCACAGCCTGTGTAGCTCAGGCTCGCCACTGGAGTCTGGGTGTCCATTGATCTATGCACACTATCCCAGACTGTGAGTGGAGACTGGCGGGGTGAGCAGATGGTGAGGGAGATAGCACTCCGAGGTGAAGAGAAGCACGGAAGAGATAAAGGCCTGGAAAAAGCCCTGTACACAGCAGACCGGAGCAGGGACACCACGGATAAGCACAGGGACTATACAGATAGTATTGTGTGGGATTATCAGATCTCAAATAGCTTGTTGTCAGAAAGAACATCGGCGGACTTAAAACTCTCTGCGGGCTTCGTAATCTGTTCAAAGCATTTCGGTCCACGCCATCTTCAGATGCCAGCCCCAGGAGCACCATCTGAACCTGTTTAGAGTACTGCAGTAGGGCATGCCAAGAATGGCTTAAGTTGATTTTGAACTTGTTTAAGATAGGGAAAGGTTTAACTGAATAGAAGATATCTTCAAGCTGTTTGAGTTCAGAGAATACAATGCTGCTCTGAGATATACTGAAGTTTATCGGCCTTGTCACACACACACACACACACACACACATGCACGCACACACACACACACACACACACACACACACACACACACACACACAGACACACTACATTTGGTATTTAATTTGGTCTTAATATGTTCTTATATGTGGACTGAATGATCCATTTAGTAGTCTATGATATCGTCACAGAGGCCACAGGTACTGTAGTCTTGCAGTCCATGGAAGTGGACAGACAGAGGAGGTCCACAACACTCTCCTCTCCTCTCCTTTTTACTTTTGGCACAACATCATGAAAGCCATTTTGGACTCTTATAGACATTATTATAGTATCTAAAAATGACTGTAATGAAAATGGCCTGCGTTCCTCTAAAAAAAAGTGTCGGCCCTTTCTAAAGCTCTACCCTGCACTCGGCGGTGGATGACGACTGAAGGGTTTGGAGTTGTTTCACACGTTTCCAGATGAAGCGAGTTGAGTGTGATAACATTTAATGGGACCTGCTCTTCTCTGTGATGTATGGGCCAGCCTAATAGCTTTCCAGCTGATTTAAAACAGAGCTGGAGTGTACCTGCTCAGCCGCAGCCAAATTAGCCCTTTTATTAAGCCAGAGAAAAAGGGATATTCACTCAGAAGCCATTTCTCCCTGCTCATCGTCTACAGTACAGTCCGCAGCGCAGGCAGACTGAGAGTTTATGGAAGGGTCTGACTCCTGATGATAGCAGTTACGGCCTACATGTTGTACATCTGTTGTGACTGTCCTTTCATTCACTGTCTTTGATCTGTTCCCAATCGATATATATATACAGTATATGGCCTGAAAGCTACATGACAGTTACGTTTTTTTTTTCTTCTTCTTCTGCCTATTTCGTCACCACTGGGGCCACTGGGACCATGTGTGACCTTCACTTCTCTCTCCCACCACCACCCCCCCCCCCACCCCCCTCCTCCACAGAACCCCACTGATTGCGGCCGGGGTGATAGGAGGACTCTTTGTGGTGGTCATCGTGGCCCTGACCGTCGCTGTGTCAGTCCGCCGAAAGAGCATCAAGAAGAAGAGAGCTCTGCGGCGCTTCCTGGAGACTGAGGTAAGGACTAGCCTAGGATGGGGATTGTATGCATGTCCAGGGAAGGATTAAATGGATAGATTACACTAGGGTTACACTAAGCAGACTGTATCTTTGGTTTTGCAAGTTGCTTCCGGTAATAGAGGCTGGCTCGTTGGGCTTTGAAGGGTCAGAGAAAAACATGTGTCTGTCCTTTTCTTTCTTCCTCTTCGTTAGACTTTTTTTGGGGCGCTTTGCTGCAGCCGAAAGCATACCGAAAAGCTGCCATAGCTACCATAGCCTCCATTATGCAGATTGAGATCAAATGTTGGGTAGGTTTGAGGTGACCGTGTTCCTCATTGTCTACTGTAGAGCCTTATAGGCTAGTGGGGGACTTTACTGCCCTGTGAGGAGCTGCGAAATCATGTAGGCTTATATGTGAATATCCTCTGTGATGTGTGTAGGACCCTCTGGGGGCTGAGGCCTGAGGCTGGAAAAACACAGAGCGAGGTTAGGGAATAGTGTGAAAGAGTCGGTCTAGCTTCAACTCATATCCTCCCTCCCATTGGGCCTGTTCTCCAGGTTCTTTGTTATGCAGTAAAAATTAAATAATGATTGTGTTTTTGTACTGGATGTGCTTCATGAGCATATTTGTATGCTGTGTATGACTCTACGTTGGCGTCGGTTTGTTCAGCAGTACTGCAAAGCAGGTCCAACATTCCTCGTTGGACTGTTCTAATTCCAAACTGTGCCAATGTACGATAACTCCCCAAAAAGTGGGAGTGATAAACAACACTTGCCAACCTCTCACTACTGCAACACGATCTGTTTTGCTTGGCTAGAGCAACATTGAACCCTGCAGCACCTGCATTCAACAGAATGTCTGATCAGATCAAGAGATCTGCCCTCTAGCCATCCCCACCCTACACTGCTCAGTGTACAGCGCATGTTTACAGCGGGCGAAGAATGAAAAGAACCTCCCCCGAAAAATACTGAACACTTTACCGCAGAACAACGCTCCCTGACATTGGAGCAGTAGCAACCCTCGTTGTCGTTGTAGAGATGGTCCCCTGTCAAATGTCCCTTTTTTGGGGGCTAATTTACACGTCGACCATCAGGTGAAACAGACAGCTTTCACCCCAGGCACACTCATCTCATCTGGGTGCAGATTCCTTTATTCCCCCATACAGCATGAGAAGAGAGCCCGACCCGGTCCAGAACACAGACATCCGTCTCCATTGAAGTAGACAGCCTGCTTCTTCCGTGTGCTCTACCAGAGACGTGCTGCCGTCTGCGTTGGTGCCCTATTAAAACATCCCGTGTTCCATCTCATCTGATCAGAAATGGATAGAGCGTCTCGTCCCGCCTCTGAGAAACTTTGGCTCTTTGGCTCTCATCTCATTATTGAGAATCAGTATTTGATATCCATGTGGACATGGTCATTGTTCATGTATCTCATGAGAGAGCTGCTCTCAAATGCACATCATTGTGTAGTGCACCTACTACATGAATGACTCCCTGTGGCAAGTTTCACCGATCTTCACACGGAAAAAAAGATGCACTTTCGTCTCTCCTCGGGGAGTTGGAGAACAGAGGTGGTGCTTCAGTGACTTTTCAGCTGAATCTCCTCTACCCTGGGCTAGGCGGGGGTGGTACAGCGATTCAGAAGAGAGTCTCTTGCAACGTACGGTACTGTAGCTCCGGTTCTCTGTTCCGCCCCACTCATTATCTGGGAGGTAGGTGCGGTGAGCGCTGGTAGTGGCCGGCACTTACCAGGCTCTGCTGTACAGGAGAGTGCGTTCTCTGTGAGAGGAGGCCGAATTCAGGTGGTAATTTTAAAGCTCTCAGTGCCACATTTTGGAAGAGAGGTCGAGGTACAGGAGTAGGGTCCCTGCCATGCCTGTCTTTCATGCACAGCCCTGAAATGATGGTGCAGCAGCCTCTCCTTGCTGGTAAGTGCCGTAATGAAAAGACTGTCACTGTTTTCAAGTTATGTTCCATTACTGCTCTGTCCCTCATCTGCAATCTCAATGCAGATACACACACACACGCACACGCACACGCACACACTCACTCTGACTCTGCAGAGTTCTTTGTGGTAACATTGAAGGACATCCCAGCTGTTTCAGCACCACAGTTTAGAGTGGGTCAGTGAACAGCTCCCTCTCCCCTGCTCCCACAGTTTCAGCACCACAGCTAGCTGACAGCTCCCTGCAGACTGGAGCAACATAGCGGTGTCTGTTTGTGTGGCCCTCTCCTCCCCTCCCCTCCCTCTCTCCTTCCCTCCGTCCTCAGAGGCTGATTGAAAATTCCATTTCAATGAAGAACAGCTATTGTTTTTTAATCAGACGGCTGTGATGAGCTGGGGAACGGAGCCGGGGACGAGAGGAGGGCTGATTTACTCCCCCTCTCTTTCGCACATCCTCCCTCTCTCTTCCTTCCTCTCGCTCTCTCTCTCACCCTTCTTTACCTGCCTTTCCTTTTCTCATGTTAATTATGTCTTTCTTTCTCTCTCCCTCCCTCCCTCCCCCCTTCCTCTATCTTTCTCTTTTGCACTTTCAGCCTCCCACCCTTTCTTCTCTCTCTCTCTCTCTCTCTCTCTCTCTCTCTCTCTCTCTCTCTCTCTCTCTCTCTCTCTCACCCTCCCACTTTCCTCTCCCTCGCCCTCTCTGCCTCTTTCTCAGTGCATTCTCTTCCACTCCAGCGATAATGAAACAACAAGGACCTGCACTCCTCTTCAACTACCTCTATTATCCACCCCCTCTCTTCATCCATCTCTCTCCTTTTCTCCTCCCCATCTCCTGATCAATTTCTCACTTTGGTTTCCGTCCCACTTCATGCCAGAGAGATACAAGTGCATGCTTGGCGGATGTGGCTGGCTCCTAGACTGATTTATTGGTCAATTCATTGGGTGGTTGGTTGATGGATGGATTGATTGTTTGATCGATTTGGTGATTGATTCATGGCTTTAACAAGTGGCTACTGTGATGTATTGGCGAGTGGTGTGAACGGGTTGACTGATTGTTCCCGTCTCCAGCTGGTGGAGCCTCTGACACCCAGTGGAACAGCCCCCAACCAGGCCCAGCTGCGCATCCTCAAAGAGACCGAACTCAAGAGGGTCAAGATCCTGGGCTCTGGAGCCTTCGGCACCGTCTACAAGGTACATACGGTCGACTCACCCACGCACGCATACACATGGACACACACACACACACACACACAGACACACACACACCACTTTTCTTTTTACCTGGCTCCCTGGCCGTAATGACAATGGATGTCATTGAGGACGATAGAGAGAGAGAGAGGGAGGGAGGGACAGGGAGAGAGAGGGAGGGAGCAAGAGGGAGAGAGAGAGAGTAATTCCAAATGCCAATGCCAAGATAAGAGCACATGCTGATCTAGGTCAGGCCGGCTGTGACCGCAAGAGCCGGAATCAAGGATGAAAGCAGACAGGGCTTCTCTCTCAACCAGCAATCAGTGTGTGTGTACAGACCACGGTAGGTGTCAAGGCCATGGGTGTATGAGTCACATGGTGTTACTCACCCCTCCTCTGTCCCTCAGGGTATCTGGGTTCCAGAGGGGGAGACCGTCAAGATCCCCGTGGCCATCAAGATCCTGAACGAGACCACAGGACCCAAGGCTAACGTGGAGTTCATGGATGTGAGTGTTGCACCGGCCCCGGAGAGAGCCCTACACACACAGACACGCGACAGGCCGTCAGGGAAGCACAGTCCCCCCCACCGCACAGCACGCCACGGCGGTTGACAATCCCCGTTCATGAAACATTCATTGCTCAATTATTTCAAAAGGAAAAAATGTATGTTCAAAAAAATCTCTAATTATCTTATCTACTACTGAGGTGATGCAACAGCTGTGAAATTCCCCTTAGCAACCCCCGTTTGCAGGTCACGATTTTACAGTCGATTTGAGAGGCAGCGTTTGTGTTTCGGTGTGTTTACAAGTCAATTTCCCTTTGATGTGTGTGTACATCATGTGCATGTGTCGTCGGCATGTGCTGTGTGTGCTGTGTGTATTGTGTGTGTGTGTGTGTGTGCGTGTGTGTGTGTGTGAGTGTGTGTGTATAGGCCTGCGTGCCTGCATGTGTGTGTGAGAGAGAAGGAGAGAGAAACAGAGAGAGTATTCTTCTGTGAGCAAGTACAGTGCTTGTGTTCCAGTGTGTGTGTGTGTGTGCCTGCTGTGGGTGTGCGTGTGTGTGGCGTGTGTGTGTGTGTGTGTGCGTATGTGTATGTGTAGACTCCACATGTTTCCTAGTTGGTGGTATAAGTGATATCCCCCGGGGTGAGCCAGTGGCGGGGCGGGTGTTTCCCACCGAGCATCAGCAGCTGAGCGCTGCGCTAATGAGCTCTCCTCCCCTCACCGTGCCAGGAGCCTGTGGCAGCCAGTCTGTGCCGCCGGGGCTGCTGGGATATGGCCCTGTCAGCTGGAGGACGAGCATGGGGAAGGAAGACCTTCAGTTGTCTTTGACTGATGGAGAGGGCTCAACAGGGAGGGGGCTGAGCAGGGCTGGGAGATGGCTGGAGACACAGGATTCACAGCCAGGCTACAAAGCCTTTTGTTTCAGCCCCCTCCCTCCATTTCCGCCCCTAACATGGAGGATTTAGGAAAAAGGAGGCGGCCCCACACGGCTCCTTCATTTAAACAGCAATCAAAACGCGGCAGCACGTGCTGTCAGATTGGACGTGGAGAGATGGCCCCTGGAGATGTTTGGCCAACGAGCAAGCGCTCTGTTTACTCCTGCAGCTAATGCCTAGCAGGAGGATGAATACTCATTAAAGCAACTGTCAGCGGCATGTTATTTTGTTGTGTGTGGGTGAGCGTGCGCCTGTGTGTTTCCGTATATGTGTGTGGGTATTGGTGTGTGTGTTTGTGTGTGTGTGTGTGTGTGTGTGTGTGAGTGTGTTTGTGTGTGTGTGCGTAAAAACAAATCGTCAGGACACTGAGTTATTCCTATTTAATAAAACTTCACTCAGACAACCAATATAATATATTTAGATTTACAAAGCATGTAGGGAAATGTAGTACAGTACTGCTACAGATTCCATATAGCCTACAGTGACATGTGCTGATGATGATGTCACAATAGCAATCAAGCACAGCAGCCAGCCCACTGTTTGCTGATTGCCAGTGAAGAAAGAAAGCATAAAAAAAAGAAACAAATCAAACAAAACATGATAGGAGTATTTTCTACTTTTCGACAAGGACAAAACAATGATGACTCCTTCATGGACTGGACTGCAGGAACTCAACTGGGCAACAATGTCTTCCTGCCAGTGGCTCCAGTGCCAATGGCTGTTTCCTTCCAGCCTACCTTCAGCCAAGGACAAGGACAAAACAATGATGACTCCTTCATGGACTGGACTGCGGGACCACAACTGGGAAACAATGTCTTCCTGCCAGTGGCTCCAGTGGTCAAGGACAATAGTCAGCAGAGTCTCAATAGGACCAGGAAGTCGTGTACCGGAAGCATCTGCCAAGCCATTGACCCCAGGAGGCGAAGGATGTAGACGGGGTGTCACGAGGAACCGACCAGAGACCCTAACCCTAATCCTAATCCTAATCCAGATCCACATTCAGAAATAACCCATAGGGCCGGTTTCACAGACAAGGCTTAAGCCTAATCCTAGACTAAAAAACATCTTCAATGGAGATTTTACATTGAAAGTGTGATTTAGTCCAGGACTAGGCTTAAGCCTTGTCTCTGAAACCGGCCCTTAGTGTTTGCGTCTCTTGTGCAGCTCTGAGAGGATTGGAGACAAATCTGTCAAATCTGCATGTGTTGAGGGCCTAGGGATTGTTTTTGGATGAGTGATCATCAACCAGTTTTTCGCCACCCTTCCTCCACCGCCACCACCTGAAGACCCTTTCCAGCCTCTGCCAGGGGGCAAGCTCTCATCTGACCCATATTGGGTGTCCAACTGCCATGCTAGAGTTAGGCCCCGGATGATGAGCTCCAGGATGGCAGGCCGAAGCCCAAACATTTGTATTCTTTTCTACATCATCTTCACCAGGGAATACACAATACAGGCACACAGACACAATACGATACAATAACCCCCAAACCTAACCTTAAACCTACCCCCCACCCCCACCCCCCCACACACACACATTTTTCAATAAACCTTTTACAAATGAAAAAAAATAACCTTGGTCTTTGTTATTTTTATCTTTGCAGCATGCTCACATAGTGAACACTGCTTAAGGCCAATGCACTGTCTGGGCTTTTTTTTATTACTGCAATATAAAAACGCGTGGTCCAACCTTGGAAATTACATTGCTATATTGGTTGGTATCTCCATTGTTTATGGAAATGGTGTACCTCCTTTTTGTTTTGTTTTGTTCAATTATTGTGTTTCTATCTGGATGGTATCAGGAATGTGCATACACATACACACTCATGCGAACACACATGCCTCAATGCACCACAGCTATGGTTAACATATATGCAAACATCTAACATACATAGCATTTCTTAGCAGTTGCATCATTTTAGACAAGACTGTCATTTATGTTTCAGAGCTGCAGTATAAATGTCTTATTGTATGCTGCGGTGCATGCATAGTGTGTGTGTGTGTGTGTGTGTGTGTGTGTGTGTGTGTGTCTCAGTAACCACTGAGTAAAACCGGGTAAACTGAGCCCACAAGGCAGAGAGCGACACAGACAGCGGAGACAGCAGAGTTCAGTTCAGCCTCACCGGGCGTATTTAATGAAAGGATAGTTTAACACAGTCCAACTCGGTCTGGTACTTCGGGTGTCCAGGGGATATAATCCAACTTAGGGCTCTGGCTCTTTGGAGGCATGCAGGGTAGGAAGGCTGCCAGGGGTGGTTCTGTGGGCGCTGGTCGGAGGGTGCTCAGGCTCCGCTCTGGGCACGACCGGAGTCTCTTTCCCTTTCTCTATGGGTTATGCCCGGGGTCCGCTCTGGCGACAGAAGGTACACATAATTTATTTTTTTACATTTCAATTTTTGGCATTTAGCCAAAAATGTAAATGTAAATGTAAAATGTACATGTAAATGTAAAAGGTCGTCAGGCATCTGCCTGATTCCAAAGCGACTTACAATCAATACATTTGATGTGAATCATCAATCCACCAGTCGTAGCAGGAAAAGTAATCTAGCTCAGGCCAGCGGCCATTGGCAGTCGTAGTGCTAGAAGAAGAAAGTTGGGGTAGTAGATGTCTCAGGAGGAGCAGTTAAGGTGTTGCCTGAAGAGATGGGTCTTCAGTCTCCCAGACGGAAGATGGGGAGTGACTCTGCAGTTCTGACAGCTGTGGGAAGCTCATTCCACCAGAGACCGCCATACGGTACACATTAGCATTACTTGACTTTGAATTGCGCTGCCAGAAACCGGCTCTCACCCTTCCGATACGAGCCGCTCAGTCCACTGCTCTCCCCCTCGATGCCGGCTCCTCTCCTTGTTATCTCCCTTGGAGGAGCCACAGGTGCACCGAGTTGGGGTAACGAGCCCGCGCTTCGTTTCCCACGGTTATCCGCCTGCTATTGTAATGCGGGGCAGCTGTGCGTAGGTATAGTACCTGTCCGCGATCACCCTGCCCCGTCTGAGGAATGGCCGCTGTCCGTGGTGCTGAAGCTCGGCATTATCAGGTTGTACCCGGGGGTTACCACAGTGTGTGTGGGGATTGTTTGGATTGTTTATTGTGGATCCCCATTAGTGTACACCAAGGTGAGACTACTCTTCCTGGGGTCCCAACACATAACAAATGCACATACAAAAATATGATAAAAACATTGTGATAAGTACAGGTATACAACCTAACAACACAAAACAAAAAACAAGTGAATTTAAATCTCTCTCAATATTCAGTCAGATATCAACTACAAGTCTTCAATATGATATCGACATACATGATCACAATAATACTCATTAATTCCATACCACACAATGAATAAATCAAAATGGCTGTGTGTGTGTGTGTGTGTGTGTGTGTGCAGTATGTGTTAGTGTGAATCAAAACTCTGTGTGTGTACTCAGAGTACTCATTTTACCGTACGCCTATCGGCAGGACCTTTAGTCCCAGCCCCACGAATAGAGACAGCACGGTGGGGCACGGAGTCTACTCTGAGCCTTGTCTTCCAGAGTTATAGCCAGGCGGATGGCCTCTAGAGTGCCCTGCAGCTCTGCCTCACACACACTGAGGAGATATTTTAGGACTCAGCCAGGCTGATAGATGAACTTCTTTGCCAGGCAGATTTACAGTGGAGCTGAGGCTCAGCCACACAAGAAGAGAAAGGGCCCTTCTCTATCTGACTATACGTGCCTGATTTTAGATTAGCATCGATAGATAGGTCAGATGATATCTAAGGATTGGATTATGCAAGGCTCCATGAAGCAGTGCTTATAGATCCAGCTCTCTGTGTTCAGAGGGGCTATATACCTCGGTACCTGTACCTGCCAGCCTCCTATCTCACACACCAACACACCGCCACCACCCTGTGTCATGATAAGAGGATGTCCTGGCTGAGTTACCGTTAGAGACAAGAGATTATGGTTAAACCGAGACAATAATTGCTTGATAAGGATAAGGATAGATAGATAGATCAATAAATGCTTGATAAGGATAAGGATAGATGGATAGATCAATACGTGCTTGATAAGGGGCTAAACCCAAACACAGCTTCTACCTTTACTGTTACTATGGACCTATCGCTAAGCCACGCCCCGAAATAGAAATTATCCAATCATATCACAGCAAAAGTCACTACAGGCAAAAAACTCGGACAAACAACTCGCTAATATCTGATGGTGAAAAGCTTGTAGACAACATAATAATAATAATAATAATAATAATAATAATAATTTTGACATTTAGCAGACGCTTTTAATCCAAAGCAACTTACAATTATAAATTACAGGGACATACCCCCTGGAGTAACTGAGGGCTAAGTGCCTTATTCAAGGGCACACTAGTAGTGGTGTGGTTTCAGGCGGGATTTGAACTCACAACCTTCTGATCACAAGTCCAACTCACTATCCACTAGACGACCACTACCCCATGTTCTTATAATCTTTAAAAAACATGTCTATTACTTGCTGTGGTAAATCAGAAAAAAGAAATTTGCCAACTCCCGCCATTGTACTGTAAGTCATTGAATGTCATTCAGTCATGGTCGGTCAGTCAGTCACTGTCAGTGAAGCGTTGTTTGTTTGTTCGAGTTTTCAAAGGGGGCGTGGCTTAGCGATAGGTCCATTCCCCTGAACCCATTTGGCCTGCTCCTGCTGTGTAGCGTGAACATGACTGTATATATGGTTCCCCCAGGGCCTGAGTCAGTGTGTGTCTCCCCCAGGAGGCCCTGATCATGGCCAGCATGGAGCATCCCCACCTGGTGCGTCTGCTGGGCGTCTGCCTGAGCCCCACCATCCAGCTGGTCACCCAGCTAATGCCCCACGGCTGCCTGCTCGACTACGTCCACGAGCACAAGGACAACATCGGCTCCCAGCTGCTGCTCAACTGGTGTGTCCAGATCGCCAAGGTAAGGCCTTGCTTCTTTAACTCCTCACTCTCCCACTGAGCCTTTGTGTTGTTGAAAGGGATCTCCAGCCTAAGGATACAGGGTGTTAAGAGAGCATATTTGAGAAGATGGGCCTCGCCTCCCCTTTGGTTGCTGGATGTGTGCTGAAATATAGATCAGTCATTTTTCTCTCTCACTCAGTCATAAACCTGTGGCCTTTTCATGTAGGACCTCCCCTCCTCCCCACTGTGTCTTCTATCTATGTACTGTATGGCATACTGTACGTACTGTATCGCAAAAGCCGTAGCAGAGTCCTTCACTGCTTTGTATCAAACATCTTGCTACAGTACAGCCATACGAATCTGCAGGCAGTGCAGCATGACTTTGAGTTACCTCAGCGCACCTTTGCTGTCTGTCCAGTAAAGGCTCGCCTTTTAAAACATTTAGGAGCTAATAAGAGCCAAGTGAATTACTAAAGAGCATCCTTGAGTGAAATAAAGTCTACATGGCAGCTTTCCAAATACATTTTTCTCTTTTCTTTTCTTTCTGAGGGCAGGCAGGCTCTTGTAGTAGCTTCGTGACTGATGCCTCTTTGAACACCAGAGAATGGAGTAAAGTAAATAATACATAACCTTACCTCAGTCGTGACGTTTTCAAGTACCGCTGCTCAGCATCATTTAATTGAACACTCCAGTGTCAATTCCAAATAGTGTGATGCCAGCAGCGCCTTCGTGGTGAAATCCCAGGATGGAGCTGTAAGGAATGGGTAAACAGTGGGAAGGCAAACACGCAGGTCCTGTCTCACACCCCGAATGCCGATTGGGTGAAACGGGCTAGAGGAAACAAAAATGTCACCCAGCCAGGCTCTCTCTGCAGAGACTTTTAATATCTTAGACAAATATGCCTGTTGCACATACATACTGCTCTGTAGAGGGTTAGAGGAGGGAGTTCGCCTGATAAGGCTCTTAAGAAAAAATGATACCATTAGTCTATGCTCGGAACAGAACCTAGTTAAGCTTATATCCAATAAAATGCTTATTTATGACATTGTTCAGTAGAGAGTATTAAATCTTCTCCTTTTGCGAAACAGAATTATGTGAACTGTATAGCAATTCATCACAGCACACGAATTACTGAAAAAGGGGGGTAGTGTTTCTGTTTGTATACACATAAATAAATAACCCCTGCTGTAAACAACTGTCAACAACATGGTCATGTATTATTCATTAATGCTAGCTACTGTATGATAATACATTATTCACAAGTATCTTATGACACATAGAGCTCTGGAAAAAATTAACGGATCACTCCAAATGTTTCTTAAATTAGCATCTCTAACAAACCCCCCAAACCCCTGCCCGCTCACTCCGTTCCTCCACCTCGGCTGGCCGACTGGCCCCACCTCCTCTACACAGCAGTCGGGCTGCCCGATCACGTCTCTTCACAACACTGGCTCCCCACTGGTGGAATGAGCTCCCCACGACTGTCAGAACGGCAGAGTCACTACCCATCTTCCGTCGTAGACTGAAGACCCATCTCTTCAGGTTACATCTTAACTGCTCCTCCTGAGACATCTTCCGACCCTCACCACTACGTCTCCTAAAGACACCCGCTTTCCCCTTTACTGTGTCCTTAAGAACTTCTACTGCCCCCCTTGTACTGTTTCTCAGTTTCTCCAGTAAAAAAAATAAAAAAAATAAATAAAAAAATAAAAATAATAATAATAGAAGGCGATAATAGGGAGAAGGTTTTTCCTTCTATCAGTGGCCCCGGGCCTGAGCTAGAGTACTCTTCCTGCAACGAATAGTGGACTGCTGATTCACATGCTTAGTATTCAAATGTATTGATTGTAAGTCGCTTTGGAATAAGGCGTCTGCTAAATGCCAAAAATGTAAATGTAAATGTAACATCTCTATATGACAGCCATTCCATTCCAGTGTCTGTTGAATTCCAACACAGGTACACCTCATTCTCCTTGAGGTGATCACCTGAACCTAATCTAATTGGACATGGAAAAGTCTAAAAACCACTGCTGTGATCATCACTATCCACTTGCAATAGGACTAGTTGGATAGCAAAAACAGTGCTAGTAGTACCTCAAAAGTAATTTTGAATCCAAAAAGAACTATTGACCATGCCAAAAGTTGAAAAGAAAATATGGGTTCAATTCTGTCTTTACTGGTAGAGAGATACAGTGAGTGTAAGGTTGCCTCCATCCTTAAAATGTCAAAGACGGCGGTTCATACAGTAAGAACAAGGTCAAGCAGTAGACATCGGAGACAACAAAGCTATACAGACCGGCAGGGGGCGAAAACGACTCTCCACTGACCAGGATGAACACCAACTCATTCGAATGTCACTCAACAACCGTAGGATGACATACAAAAAGAATGGCGTCAGTTTATCAGGCCAGGGGCCTGGACGAGAATTCCCCTTCACACACACACGCACGCATGCACGCGCACACACACACACACACACACACACACACACACACACACACTAGCCAACATACCAAGGTCACAACTTAATTGCTGAATGGTAATGCTGACATAGTATGGAAGCTGCCAGGTGCAATGGGAAGTATTAAAACAATTGAACACTGTTTGAGTATCTTTCGAAGCGAGAGATCATTGATTAGTGCTGGGTCCTAAGAGGTCCTGAGAGGTGGCCTGTTGTGTGGTGTGACGTGGTTCTCTAGCAGTGGGAGGAGCACAGGTAAGGCTGCAGTACGTGTGCTCCATTACAGCGAGCCTGTTAGGTTCCCCAGGGTCCTGTGGAGAACAGGTTAATAATGTCTGGCTTGGAGATGAGACGCATGTCGTTCTCTCTGTGACAGCCCCCCACACAATGGATTATTAATCGCATAATCAGCTGTGGGATTCATTCTAATGAGCAGATTAATCAGTGAATATGCTTTCAGGATGTTGGCACCATGCACTGTTTTTATTCATTTGTCCTCTCCTCCTCTCTTTCTCTCTCTCTCTCTCTCTCTCTCTCTCTCTCTCTCTCTCTCTCTCTCTCTTTCTCTCTTCATCTTTCACCCTTCATCTCTCTCTCTCTCTCTCTCTCTCTCTCTCTCTCTCTCTCTCTCTCTCTCTCTCTCTCTCTCTCTCTCTCTCTTTCTCTCTCTCTACACACAACAACAAGTGCAGTAAGCCTGCAGCACAACACGGCAGAGTAGAATAGAACAAAAGCCTCACTGAGACAAGGGATACATTCATCTTGCTGGAGCTTTGCTGTGACGGCTCACGTCTCCGCCATAACAGGCTCACGTCTCTGCCATAACAGGCGTCAGCCGACTCGTTTTAACCTCGACCTCTCAAACAACCTGCGGTTCAAGTCGTTCCGGGGAGCGAAAGGACACAGCGAGACAGTTCCTGCAGTGTGACGCACGGCCGCCGCAGCCGCCTGCCGTCACCGTGTTCACTCTTCAGCACGCACGTGTCGCTCCTCCAGCAACCATCTCCGCTCCCCCTATCCCAATCAAACGGGGGCCAGGTTGTACAGCTATGGTGATTGTGTGTCTTTGGACAAGAATAAGTGAGCCTTAAAGCATTGACTGGTAATCTTGTCTGCCTACCTCCCCTGGGGTTCTATCCAGCTCCAGAGCCTGCACCTCAGGGTCATTTCCCTGTGCAAACCCGCTCTCCCAGTCTGAGCAAACAGCCCTCCTCTCCGCCTCATTACATAGGCCCCAGGGTCCATCTGTCCATTCTTTTACCCCCCCCCCCCCCTCTCTCTCTCTCTCTCTCCTCTTTCTATTTCTCCTTGTCCATCTTTTCAAGGATACTGTCTCTCTATTCCGAGGGGAGAGTTGGCATTCTCCGGTTTGAATGGTGTTTTGCTTACAACACAGAGGAGAGAGGTCAGAACTGACAAGCTTTGGATACTGGTGTCCCTTATACAGACAAGTGTCCTTCTCTCTGAGAACTTTAGGCTTGGAATTTGACAATCAGTGTTGTACTTTAATGTTGTTAAAGTTATTATTCTAAGAGACAAGAGAGGTATGTAGATAGTTTCACACCCAGCCCCATTCCTACACTTGCGGTCTTACACTCAATCACGCAAGTATGGATGCACACACACACACACACACACACACACACACACACACACACACACACACAGTCATGGTCATAGTGCAGAGTGCAGAATGGGGTAGAGATGGATGGGTCCAGGTGAGGCAGCAGGGCGATGGATGACTGCAGGCAGGTTCCACAATGGATGAGGGCCATGGCATCTGGAGACAGCCGAGACAAATGACAGGCTGCCAGCCCCAAGCCACACACACGCACACACACACACGCACACACACACACACACACACACACACACACACACACCTCTCTGACACACTTCACCTGCAAATGGCCACACACACAAACTCTCTCTCTCTCTCTCTCTCTCTCTCTCTCTCTCTCTCTCTGTCTATCTCTCTCTCTCTTTCTCTCAGGAGTGAACAGGTACCTCATGCATAATGACATTACAATGTTAAAACAAGAACAGATTAATTTCCAATAAATTAGGTTAGATCGGTGGCATGCCAAGCGCATCACTCTGTTTCAGCTTGAGATGACACCATCAACTGGATTCTTACAAAGGTTGTTACGTGCCTCATTTGAATAATGGGTGGTGTGCATGAGCTCAGAGACCCTAGATATTATGGTTACACGTTATATGAAAGGGGTATGTACTGTATGTCAGATTAAATCAGGAATCGGGAATCAAAATAAAAGTCCACCCAAACTATACATTTTTTCGGACAGAATTTGCCACATCGACATACAACCAATAATTGGTCTTTGCCTCTCTATCACAATTGGGTTATTAACTGAATTGATACTTGTGTTGAGTTGGAAGGAGCTCTCGGATTGAAAGGTGAAGTACATGGAAGGCCAGCATATTCAGTAAGTGACATTCATGTTCATTGTTTTATGTATGATAGTAGACTAAGGGCCCTTACAATACACTTGTACAAGGGTCAATGATCATAAAGGCAAAATGCCTTGATTCCGACCCCTCATTCATTGTTCATAACTAAAATATGAAGCATGTATCTCCCCTATGGTGATGTGCAAAGCAATCATGAATGATTCATAGCATATTGTTTGAGGTTGTTGGGTACTGCATAGTAAAGTGGCTTACAATTATATAATTGTGGCTTATAATTCTCTATTCGAATACTTCAAAAAGGTGAGGGGAATCTGACGAGAGACTACAGGGGGCAAGGTAGTAAGAAAACAAAGATTTGAAGAGATTTTTTACTAGTAATCACATCCCGTTAGTGTCTGCTCATGTTGTTTTTGTATTGGGGTATAGTAAACTGGAAACTAATACCTTGTGAATGCAAGTGTATTGTCTCTCTGGCAGCCGTCTTTCGGAATGCTGAAATCAGAATACTGAAATCAGGAAATGTAATTACTTCCTATTTCCAATTATTTCCCTGCTTACGCTTACCTCTCCAGACTCTTCTGTTTGTTTAAATGAAAGTAACGTTGGTCAGTTTGCAATCGTAATACATCTTTGCACACAGCTCCCTCCTGTTTAGGACATGCTCATTGCTTTCTGCACATCTTTAGAAGGCAGTAGAAGAACACTAAGAGGCATTAGAGGGCTGAAACTAGCGCTGAGGCTCCTCTGCAGTGCATCAGGCAGTGGGCCAACGCGGCCATTGAAGACTCGAGGTAGGAGGACACCCAACAGTTTGGTTTCACTTCGCTTTCAATTAGCTGGCTGTCACAACCAACCGCCTGGCAGACTGACTTTAATTGCCTCGACCCTGACTGAACTGTAAGGACGTTTGGGGGGGAGGAGGGGAGGAGGGGATGTGTGTGTGGGGATGCTGTCACATGTCTTCAGCGTCCATCAAGACAGGTGATAGGTGACAGAGGATACAAACTCTCACCTCTCTAGATGAGGGCGGACGGGTCTCTGGGAGAGGACGTTAAGAAGGAAGAAGCTGATTGGTGAAAGCGTGCCGTGCCAATCATCTGCCTATGGATGTTTGTGTCCTCTGATTCGTTTTTTTCATAAGGGTCTGAGAGTAGCCTCAGGAAGTGAACTAACCCCTGTAACTCTAGCCACTGCAAGCAGAGTTGATGTTTTTTTTTTTTACTTGAGTATTTTTAGCTGACTTTATAGACAACCTGGTGTGAGGTGCTGGTGGAAGCATGGTACAGTATCTAATCCAACAGGGTTGATACATAAGAAGGTGAAATACAGTTAACAGATTGTGTTGTGAGGGGCCATACAGTAAGAGATAGTGTTATCTCTGAGGGATTGCATTCCTGTTGCTTGACAGTTTACAAGGACTTGAACTGGAATGGATGCCCCTCATTGTGTGTGTGTGTGTGTGTGTGTGTGTGTGTGTGTGTGTGTGTGTGTGTGTGTGTGTGTGTGTGTGTGTGTGTGTTTGTGTGTGTGTGTGTATGTGTGTGTGTGTGTTGGCATTTACTCATTCTTTTAACATTCTAATAATCTCCCCTGAAACTAGTCATGCCTGGGTCATTATCGGAGCCATGACCATGACCACAACCACAGAGCCACTGGTCAACAGACTTTGTGGGGAAATGATCTCTTAAAACGGATTCACACACATTTAAACACACTATCTATAAACCGAGTGACATGGAATCGCCTGTCCCCAAGATAATATGTTGGGAAATATGAACAGCGATTAAGAAGAAAGCAATCAAAGTTGAGTGCTTTGAGGACGTGGTTATGCTTTTAACACAATCAGGCTCTCCATATTGGACATTGTGCAATTAGCCGTGAACAGCAATGAGCTCAGTAGATTGTTTAGATGTTTCATCGGGTCAAGTTGGCCATATTTACGGCAGTCAGCCATCTGTTATACTCCTATGGTGTGGGACAGGAGGAACTGTGCATGGCCTTCCTTGCGTGGAAAGTGTTTCAGTCTCTCTCTCTCTCTCTCTCTCTCTCTCTCTCTCTCTCTCTCTCTCTCTCTCTCTCTCTCTCTCTCTCTCTCTCTCTCTCTCTCATTCTTTCAGAGAGCATGTGCCCATGGGTGTGTTTAGAATGTGACTGAGGCAGCAGTGACTGAATTGGCTATATCTGACCACTGATTGGCTTGGAGCCTCAGGGATAAACACTAGTCTGTCAGCAGTGTTTCCTCCTCCTCCACCTCCTCCTCCCCCTCCTTCTCGCCTGTCTTGTGTTGGGAACCACACCTTTCTGTTTTTCATTCAAACGTATTTGTATTCTAAATCATAGATCATGAACTGTCTTAGGTGACACTAAGTATTGGCCAAAAACCGTGTTCATTCGAGTCAGTGAGTTGTGTGTTGTTCAGCACTACCGTCTTGAAGTTTCTTTTTGTTTATCGATATTTAAGTTATTAAAGGTCTGCAGCCCTCAAAAGTCTGTAGCCCTCAGCATAATTCTGTGAAGTGACAATGTGTTCTGTGTCCTCTCACATCCACCACTCAGCTGTACTCTGCTGCTCTTGTCACACACACACACACCCACACACACACACACACGCACACGCACACACACAAACACAAACACACAGTATCCTCCCTCCACCTGGCTGGACAGCTGTAAGAGAACCAGGCCAGTGTATTCAACCTCCCAATTCTCTGCTCTACAATCTTCTGTCAGCTTGAACCTAAGCAGCTATCTTATCTCATGTTGGGTATCGTAACCACGTTTAGGCTATAATGGATGCAGTGAGAATGCATGTGAGAGGTTGCCCTAAACATTCCAAGGTGCCCTCTAGAATCACGACCACTCAAGGTTGTTGTAGGCCACTTCAACCACAATGGATGAGTCACCAGACCCCCCCTCCCCCCCCCCCCCCCCCCACCGCCACCCAACAAATGTACACAACAGATAGAGAACGGTACGTGTTTCTTCAGCACACTTGTATTGTTAGTCTGTTATCATGGCTGTCGCAGAGCCCTTCTCACAATGTGCCCTTTGTTGAGCTTTCTCTCCGGCGCGGAGGCACGTTCCTCACCCTCTCCCTGAACCGACAGCGCCGTCTGCCTGCGCACACCTCCAGCCTCAAGGCTCAGAGAGAGCCCTGCAATATTGATCGGAGCTTTCAGCCCCTCCAACTCCTCCACTCCTCTCCAGCCCACCCAAGCCCAGCCTGGTCAAACACACCTGCACGGACGCAGCACACACATACACGCACGCACGGCGCACACACACACACGCACGCACACACGCATACACGCACACGCACGCACGCGCGCACGCACACACACACACAGCCCCCTCTCAGAGACCAGACAGGTGTGTATTATTTACTGTGGCTCGAGGAGGCCAGGCAAACACAGAATGAGTAAACAGTGTATGAGGGTGCCAACCCGGCCAGGAAAAAACAATAGAGGAATGAAGATAACTCCTGGCACACATATAGAGGAATAATAGAACGGGAGAAAACTAAAGATTGACCGAAAACAATTGAGTCGTAATCCGTAATCCATACCAAGATGTTCAGGCCTCAGCAATTCAAATGTGTTATTCAGAGTACCGGTAGTTTTAGAGAGGGAACTTAGTTCATAGTTCACTTAGTTCTAATAAATGCTGTACTGTAAGCTGTGCTCACAGGTTTTAATGCACATCCCCCCCCCAGCCCAGACCAACAATTATGGACGCAGGTTAATATGTTTTATTGTTGTGCATGGAAGAAAGAATGATTCCCCCCCCCTCCCCACATGCGCTGTCTTCCTGTGAATGTGCTCCACGGGAACATGGATATTGTCGAGCTCTGCCGTTTCCGCAGATCAATCATAGATCAAAGATAATGCTCTCATTACGCCGCACTCAAATGGCGTTATTATGTCAGTGCTTATGATTATGATCATTATTATCATTTCTATATTACAGTTAATTATTCCCGTATCCTAAAGCTTTTAAGCACTGACAAGGCATGGCTAGCAGCTCACAGAGTAGCTCTAAGGCTTGACAAATTGCGCAGTAAATTGCTGAGCGGCTGGGTGTAAACACCCGATCGTGATTGACAGGATTGGAGAGGAACTGCATGTGTTTGAGATGCATTTATTTGTCCCCCTGAGACAACCAGGGTTAATTTCCTGTTCTGCTAGGAGTCTATTGGATACAGTGTGGAGGAGCGTCTGGGTGCTACAGTATAGGTCTGAAACCCTGGGGCATTGCTGCTGCTGAGCCACTAGGGGCAGTCTGTTCTGAAGATTCTCTGCTCCAAGACAATTCACGGTCAAGACGAGGTGGAATGTCCTGCTTTTTCAGTAGAGAACTGATATCGTTTTGTCAGGCTGAGCCAGGCATGGTTGTGTTCAGGTGTACACACCATCAGGACACACCAGAGTTGTGTTTTTTGTTTTTGTTGCTCTGCCTTCTTCTCTGTGCCCTCAGTCTTCAGGTTGTTGCTGTTGTTGTTGTTGTTGTTGTTGTTGTTGTTGTTCTTGGTAGTCTTCACGGCTAGGAGCAGAGAGTGAAAGACAAATCTCGGTCTGCTGTTGACCAAAACGCAACTGATTGAATAGTGAAATGAGTTTTCTCCTTGAGAGGTCAAATCCAATTGTTTTTGTCCCGCCCCATCCCCCCTCTTTCTGTTTCTGTTTACCCATTTTAATACGTTTTATTTAGCGATGCCTATGTGAGTCTCCTGCTTTCTGAAGTGTTTGTAGACTGTGTCGATGTTTGGGCCAACCCAGACTATCCTCTCTCCCCTCACCTCAAACACCTGGCAAATGCTTGCACAAATGTCCTCATAATAATTGATATCATATACAAACAGTATTCAGACTCAGTTTCACTTTCCAAGTAAGTTGATTCCACCATGAAATATTAATTCTCCTTCTCCATACCCTGCACTCTGCTGGACCCCTCCAGTGACTCTACCTGCGGCTGAGTCCCTGAAGCAGTCTAGGCTGTACGTGGAGGAGGGGCTCCACCCCTAGACCATCATCACAACCAGCTGTCTTATTTCACTTAACAGTAATGGGAGTTTATCAAGTAGTGTGCGAAGGTTAGTAGAATAAGAGCACAAAGAGATGACCATGACATACTGGCTGGCTACCCCAACGAGAGGATTGATCGATGGCCTTTTTTACACCAGGTGGGGCTGTAGGTAGCCCCATCCCTCTCCCTCTGGCCCCTGTAGTGTTGTTAATGAAGTCCCCCCTCCCTCCCCTAACCACTCTGGTGGCTCATAGTGTCACCTGCAGGAGCCAGGTACACATCACGTCTCTCTCTTGCCAAACACATTACCAGGCCCATCTGGTGCCCCCCCCCGCCCCCTCGCCCCATGCCAGGCGCGGGCCAGCCCTCCAGGTCAAGGTCATGTGTTGGCGTACGGTTGAGGATGACAAGTCCTGCTCCCTGAATACTTGGGCCAGGGCCGCGTTGCCGTCGGTGCCTGTGTGGCAGCGTGGCCTGGCCTCTATTTGGGTCACAGAGTGAACAGGTCCAGCTCTGAGCTGCATGCCCGTGACCTGACACTAGTGATAGTGAGAGAGACAGAGAGAGAGAGACAGAGAGAGAGACAGAGAGAGAGAGACCGAGAGAGAGAGAGACGGAGAGAGACTGCCAGTCTGACAGATGGGCTGGCAATAGGATACAGAAGATAGCTGCCTCTATGTGCTGCATGGTGACTCCTTGAAATGCCATATCCGCCCATGTGTGAAAATGCTATTTTTTTCCACGGCCTCGTTTTGATCTCATCTGATAAAGAGGAAGAACACAGATGATGTTAAGTGTTCAGCTTGCCTTTTGCTAGTGCACTTCAATTTGTCTTTGCAAGACATCACTTCGAAGACCTCTCCATTGATCGCCCTTAAACTCTCAGAACCTTTCTCTACCCCGCCCCCCCCCCCCCTTTCCCCACACACACGCACACACCCCACCTCACCCCTCTTACCGACCCCAGATGCTCGTTGGTATTCTGTCACCTCTACTCCTGCTGAGAGCTCACTGAGGTGTAGCGAACAGGATCCAGCAGGCCCCTCTTCCTGTGCTCCCTGTGTCAATGTCCCCTTCTCCTCTCCTCCTCTTGTCCTTCTACAGCTGAAGTCTCTCCCTCTCTCTCTTTGCTGTTCACATGTTGTTCTTTTCAAGCTGGGTGCAATGATATTACTACAGTTATTGTATGCGAAGATGCATTCCTTATTTGTTTCTTCAGATCTTCTGTATAGCCATGCTCGGCTGTAATTTGGCTGTGTGAGTGAAGTGATGATGCTAATCTGATAAATGTTACCCAAATCCAAAGTGGTGATTAATTTCGATGATATTATAATTGCCAGCTAAAGAGGCCTATATCTCCCCAAATATCAAGCATTATTTTAATATAATAATATATAATAATTGTAGTTTCTCTCTCTAGTCTCTCTTTCTCACATCCCTTTCCCTTCGTCACTATTCAGATCTGTCCTTACCCTCTTCTTCATCTCTGTCTCTTCCTCTCTCCACCCCCACCCCCCTCCACCCCTCTCCTTCCTGTCCTGGTCTGCCTACACTCTGCAGTATTCGCTGGCATGTTTACACAAACTACTTAAACAAGATTTCCTCCTTTGTCAGGTATGCTGCTGTGGTTTTAATGAGCCCTGTGTGTGTCTGGGTAACACGGCCCTCTCTCTATTATGTTCCTGCACCAACTCTGCTCTGCTATCAGAGCACAGGCTGGAAAACGTATCTAATAGGTCACTAAGGGAGGCCAGGCTTCTCCTCCTCGGCTGCTTTAATCCCCATTATTGTAAACCACTATCCAGGTGTTGGATACAGGACGAGCTGAAGGGAAAGAAAGACAGAGAATTCCACATAAACATTCCGTCTGTATGTGTGGAGAGAATGGTCGCTCCAGGGCACACGCATCACTTATCTCACCTGTGAGAATTCCATTAAAATACAATGTGGGTTGATGTGTGTGCGTCCGCACAATGTTTAGTGTATATGATTGGCTTTGCCGTTTAGGATTAGATTTATTCACCCAATTTACATTTAAGAATGTGTAATGAGCAATGCTGGGAGGGGAGTTATGTAAGGTCGAGCAAAATGGGGCTATTCAAAACAACGTGAGAGCAAGTTGTCTCCGCAATGCATTCATCTTCTCAGTGGTAAGAAAGGGGAATAACCTACGGGACTACAAAATACGTACTTGAAACCTCGCGTCAAGAAATCTATTCTGTTGATATTACTGGTGTTTCAGCTCCTCGTTATGTATTGCGTCATGAGTCTAAGATTTCTAAAGAAGATTTCTAAAGAAAGTATATGGCCAAGAGCAGCAGAATTAAGTGAGTGTAGAGTAAAGCCAGGAGACATAGGCACTGTGTGGGTGGATGTGTTGGATGAGGTGGCGGGGGGGTGGATGAGGTGGAGAGGGTGGGGGGTTGAGTTGAGGGTAACCCTAGGGAGCCAAGTTTAGCCTAACCTGCCTCCCCCATACACAGGTCAAAGACTCCCACCCACCACCTTCCTCCCACCCCCTCTCACTCCCTCCCCTCCACCCAATTATATCCTCCTGACACCAGCAAGGTCACTGTCACTGTGGGAGCCCCAATCAATAGTTCCCCTCCTGCCTCTGATGATCATCTATATTTCAGAGGGGAGATGACCTGCCTGGAATTAATGAAAAGCTGTTGGCAGAGCTGAAATTACAGTGGATTGACGGTTTGAATACTGATGGTGACACCGCTAGACCCGTCCCAAGCTGGATTAGCCTATCACGCAGCCAGACGTGCTGCATAATTGAAATGGCAGCCATTTATTATTCTCCCCAAATGAATAAAGCCCCATCTTAATCCCAGTCACAAATTGTTACAGGTGAGATTAGAGGATCAGGCAGTTCACGTCAAGCCTTTCTTAAGTTGGTTCTCGTCTCTTCTCGTAGATGAATGAGAAAGGTAGAATTACTGTACATAGTTTGTACTATAAAAAGCTGAAAAGGAGTCCATAAAATTCCTAGCTGCACACTATTAAGTGATTCTCGTTGTCAGTGTTTACAAACTATAATAACATGCATTTTCCCCCTGACTCTTTTGGAGTATTTTACATTGTTATTCCTTCTGAGCTTCCATATTAATATGTATTCACCAAGCAATGTTAGAGGACAGTTTTCAGGTGAACGATTTGTCTGGATTAGTGCTGTAAGCATATGCATTTATTCTCTGAGATGTATACTTAATGTAGTTTATACCCTAACAGCCTCAACAAAGGTGCACACACACACACACACACACACACACACGCACACACACACACACACACACACACACACCCCTCCTGGTAAATAATCATGTGCATCCTCCGTGTATGCTTTTTTTTTTTGTTGCCTGTCTGTAAATATGCAGGTGTTTATGTGGGCTCTCTCACTGCTCCTCAGTGTGTGGATGGTTAGTCTCTGCCACCACACACCACAGCAACACACACAGACAAAGTCCACTGCTCCCACCTACTCACTTATTGAGTCTGAGCCGCAGTAGTACGCCACCTGCTCTGAGCCGTGGAGATACAGCAAGCAGCAACTGGGGACATTGGGCCGTTTGACCGGTCTCTTCTACAGAGAACCAGGCCATTGTGATCTTACAGATCTGAGGCATGTCAGACTGTAACTGTCCTTCCCAGTCATGGTGTTATCCAGTTTATTACCATAGAATCAAGTGTATTAATGGCCTGTGTGTGCATTGATTTCTAATTACTTTGAAGTAGACATGCAGGATAAATATTGTGTGGAGCAGGCCTCATCACGTCGGTTGTAATCATGGTCATTGATCTGCTGCTGGGCTCCAGAAGTGATCTATTCAAATGCACTCACTGGCTGTGCCACGCAGTGGGCTCTGTCCGCTCCCTTTGTGATGATATTGGCAGGGCTCCACTGGGAAAGTCTACTGCATACATACTCTCAATCATGTGTGCTTGTATGAGAGTGTGTGTTTGTGTGTGTGTGTGTGTGTGTGTGTGTGTGTGTGAGTCTTTGTGTGTGTGTGTGTGTGTGTGTGTGTGTGTGTGTGTGCGTGTGTGTGTATGTGCGCGTGTGTGCACGTGTGTGTGTATGCGCGTGTGCTTGTGCGCGTGCATGCGCACGTGTGTCTCTGAATATGGCTGGCGTAAAGAATAGCAGTGTGAAGTGTCAGGGCAGTGAGGAATGGATTCTCTGAACGCACACTGCCAGGCCTCTCTCTCCCCTATCGATTTAATCTCCCCATCGCAGCGCCGCCACCAAATCGCTCTCGACAAAATGCATTTCAAGACAATCCCGTTGACTCAGCTTTTGTCTGCATGGCCCTGATTTAAACATAAATAACCGGGAGGGAGGTCTTAGTATTTTCTGTGCAAGTGATGTGAGTCTCTCTCTGCTGGCAACGGATGGCCTCTGAGAGTGTGCTACTTATATCCTCTGAGGAAAAAAACATAATGTCTCTCTGCTCTGTCCATCTCCTCTCCCGGTCTGTAATCGCAACAGACTGCTGCTACTCTCCCTCGAGTGTTTACATGGAATAGAGGCCCCAAACCATCTTCCCTTTCCCTTTCACTGTGGCGGATATTAGACCCCCTCTCATGGGGTGCTCCAGTGCATCATGTCCACTTGGGCGGCCAGCAAATGAGAACCAGAGGAAAAAAAACTAGCAGTTTTCCTGCACGTAGGGGTTCCCTTCCAATCCCACAAACACTTCCCTTCCTCTATCATTATGGTAGCTAATTAACATTCACACATTGGCAAGCCATCCATTGTCCTCCACTGCTTAATTGTCTTGAAAATTGAGGAGATTACTGAGTACGACTTATGTACCAATAAGATTCTGTCAGGACCCGTTAGCACGAGGCATGCTGAACACACGCACACAGACCCGCGGGAACAAACACACATGCACACACCACACGCACGCATGCACGCACGCACGCACGCACATACTGACATGCACACAGGCACACACACAGTGATAAAGTTAGACAAACATTCACATATACCCTCCCCCCACTTTCATCACAACCTCCCTTAAGCCACCACCACCAAAGAACAGACAAAACAATAGATGGGTACTTTATTGATCCCTGAGGGGAAATTAAGGCGTTACAGCAGCTCACAAACCACAACAGCAAAAAAAAAAGTGACGAATAATAGAAACATTAAAGCCAGCCTGACTTTGATCACCCCGATGAAGCCGGCTGGAGGAGGAGTCTTATTGCAGGGTAGTGGTGGCCTAGTGGATAGTGAAAGAGTTGGACTAGTGATCAGAAGGTCATGAGTTCAAATCCCACCTGGGAACACCCCCACTAGTGTGCCCTCGAGTAAGGCACTTAGCCTCTCTCTGTCCCTGTAATCTCTATTTGTAAGTCGCTTTGGATAAAAGTGTAAAAATGTAAATTGCGGCAGGCCCATATTTGTGATGGTTGTCTGCTTCAGAACAGATCCATACCCTCTGCCTCTCCACCTCTGTGTTTAGCCTCCAAAATCCAGAGGTAATAGCATTTTAATTGACAATTAATGCAAATCCATTCATCACGTTGAGCTCCTTTAGAGAGTCTCCGTAGTGAGGAGGGACAGCTCTGATGAGCTGTGGAGAGCTGTGCCAAGGATCCTTGGCAGAATGATTTCTTCTCAGGTGGATGGAGGGATGGGGTTGAAAGAAGGGTAGAGCAGGCCAAGGCAGGACAGATGTTATGTTAACCAGTGAGGGGACACGTGTGGATGAATGTGTGTGCGTGTGACTGTGTGATATAACATGACATAGTGTATATCAGAATGATTGTATCAGTATGAGGCTGTCACTTTATTTCAGGGTGGTGCCGGTAACAGGGTAAATCAACACACGTTCTTCAATCAGCTCTCACCACACACAGCTCTCCTTTTCTCGGTACCTGCTTTGTATGAAAGTCTTGTCCCCGTACCCCTCAATACCACCCTTCCCTTCCTCTCAGAGACGGAACAAAATCCAATTTGTTATGGTTTGAAATAAGCCCTGTTCTCTGTTCTCTCACTATTTGGCCCAAAGTGACTCCTGTTATTCTGAGACATCAGCTTGAATAGCTGGATTTGTTTTTTCAGGCTAATCTCGTAGCGATGTACAATGGGGACCGTGGTTCTACATAAATCAGTAATGTGTCCAGTCTGGGCTTTAACATTGAAAAGCTTTGCATTGCTGCCGGGAGGTCTGTGCATTTGCATCTGTTCCTACAGGACACACTCACTTTTGTGTGATAAAGGTATTGATGGGCTTTCTACCAATCTTCCCTCTCCTATTATTATAATTGTTATACAATACAGCACCTTTCAGGATACCCAAAGCACTTTACATCGTAAGGGGGAGAACCTACCTCATCACTACCAATGTGTAGTGCCTTGGGTGATGCCACGGCAGCCACTATGTGGCAGAAAGCTCACACTACATGAGATTTAAGTGGTGAGGTGAGGAGAGAATCATGCCAATGGGGAATCAGGGTGGATTTGGTGGCCATGAAGGAAAGAAGGCCAGATTGGGAATTGTGCCAGAACACCGGCATTAACGCTCCTACTCTTGTGAGAAGTGCCATTGGGATCTTTTAACATCTCATCCAAAAGATGGCATCCTCTGCAAGACAGTGCACCATTCACTGCCCCGGGGCATTCACATGGCTTAGACCAGAGGGAGGAGTGCCACCTACTGGTCCTCCAACACCCCTTCTAGCACCCTGGGTTTTTTCTTTTGGTCCCCCATCCAAATATCTGCAGAGGCATAACCTGCTTAGCTTCCCAGACAAGCCAGCAGTGGGATGCAGGGTTGTGTGATGGCTGGTGTGACTGCTGGCTGGCTCTTGTTCTCGATTCTCGATTCCGATTATGTTTAGCTCGCTCTTAGATGTACATTTTCTCGTCCTCAAACTCAAGGGCACAGTACTGCAGCAGAAACAAAGGAGCTGCTGTTGTTTGACAATAGAATAGTTTATATGCATCGGGTCTTTGCAGCAGTCCCTGTTAAATCAATCATTCGTATTGTTCGCTCCTCCACAAAATCCATTTTTGGAGCTTTATCACGTAGAAAGATGCTTATATCTGCAAGAGTGAAAATAGTCTCACCCGTTATTGCCGCAAACAATCTCTGTTTATTAAAGTATGACTCGAGTTGTAATGTATCAATGTATGATACATTGTTGCAAAATGTATGAAACTTGTATGTATGAAATGTATGAAACTGGCCTAGACTGTTGTAAAAACGGCTTCTCCCTCCATAGAGTCAAAGCAGTTATGATTCTTGATTAAGGTTTCACACTTGGAGAGGAAATTGGTGTTACTTCTGTGTGGGGAAAAAAGTGCAGTAAGTACACATGTGGGTACTGATGGGATGATAATGATGATGAGGATGATAAGAGCGACGATGATGATTATGATGAGTCTCCCCGCACCTTTCCCCTCATGATTATGACGATGACGATGCTGATGAGTAACAGGATGTGGTGTCTTTTGTGTTTTCCAGGGTATGATGTACCTGGAAGAGAGGAGACTGGTACATAGAGACTTGGCGGCCCGCAACGTGTTAGTCAAGTCACCCAACCACATCAAGATCACTGACTTTGGCCTGGCCCGTCTGCTGGACGTCAATGAGAAGGAGTACAATGCTGATGGGGGCAAGGTAAGCATGGCTGAACAACCTGGAGGGGGAGAGGAAAAGGTGTGTGGAGATGCCCTCTATTAAAACCCACTAATGGCACCTGAGTTTATTGGGATAATATTGACATGGGTCATCACCATTATCTTTAGGAGACCCCTCAAAGAGTCCCCAAAGAAAGAGGAGTTGGAGTATCACCGGAGGCCGATATAGCCTGTTTTTTTTGGCAGAGAGATGCTGCTCAACGGGTTTGGTTTATTTACTGTTGTACTTGGCTCACAACCTAATCAACTGGTAAATCAGTGTCCCTCAGCGCCTCTCGTAAGGACTGTTTCCCTATTCTAATCTCCACTCCTCTCTCATCTTACTCTGTCCTTGTTTTCCATTTCCCCTGCCCTGCCCTCTGCCAAAAGAACCCATCCCCTCTTCCCCCCTCCCCTCTTTCTCTCTGTTTGCTCTATCTACTCTGTCCGTCGGTTTCTGTGGTTGTTTTGGGGATGCTTGTATTCTGTCCCACATAGTACTCAGAGTGAGTGGCACACACACACACACACACACACACACACACGCACACTCTCCTCTTCTTAGGTCCAACATACTGATCAATAGGATTGCTGAGTGAATCAACCGTTAAGCTGCAGCCGCCTGCAGAACCAATCGTGGGGGTCTCTCAGGTCTGGCAGAGAGGGAGAGAGAGAGAGTTTTATAAAAAGCTGGTTTTCTCCTTCCTCTAAGGCACTGCTATAGTACCTCCACTGAGTTTTAAGAGGCATCATATCAAACATCCCTCTATTTTTTTCATCTGCTTTATAAAGCTGTGGTGTCATATATGCCGTTAATGGGCTGTTGAAGAAAAACATACTGTAAGCATGTGACTACAGCATATGAGTAATGTGTAGGCATTGCCAAGACAGAAATACATTGTTGATGGATGTTGTACACTTTGGCATGCAGGAGTGAGTGTAATGAACCTCTTTTAAAAATGTTTGCTAATAATTGATTTCCAACACGGCACTGTAGCTTTTCCAGACTAAAACGTGTTTTACATATTTTCATACAAGCACCTAGATACAAACACAGTTTAGGTGAAGATCAGAGTGGAGAAATGATGTTCATCTTCAGTCATACAATGATCTAGTTTTGCATAGTTACAGTTACAGTAATATGTATGTAACTGCCGCAAAGTTAACAAGATATGTTAAAGAAAGAAGGACACATGCTAACAAACGATTCGGGTTCAATCGTGTATTCTATTCGGTTTATGCAGTCCCAAACAGTATGAAAATGTTTCTCTACCCACAGATGCCCATAAAATGGATGGCCTTGGAGTGTATTCACTACAGAAAGTTCACCCACCAGAGTGATGTTTGGAGCTATGGTAAGCAGAAACTATCCCTCAAGATCTAGCCTTAGCCTTGAAGGTCTCTGAGAAAACAAAACCTTTAACATAGTTAGAATGTGTTAATTGATGTTACTCTTTTGTGCGTTCGATTCCTACTGGGACCATAATGAAAAATGTATGCACTCACTGCAATATAAGTCGCTTTGGATAAAAGCATATGGCATATATTATATAATTTATATTGTATCATTAGTAATACTTGTCTCAGAAAAAGGGCTAGGGTTAGGGTTAAAAGTAAAACCAAAGAATCGCTCTTGCCCTGTTTGATTCCCTGATGCTCTCCATTGTCTTTATACTCTCCCTTGTAACATACGTTCTGTTACTTGGTCTAGTCCATTCATAGATTTCATTCAAAACGTTGGGAAGCGATACTTCAGAATGAGTGTTGGCTTAGCTGGCCCTCTGATATCTTCTTCTCCTCTATTCTCGTCTTTGGCTCTCCTCTGCTCTCCACTCCCCCTCTGCTATCCTCTGCTCTCATCTCTCAGGAGTGACCATTTGGGAGCTGATGACCTTTGGAGGGAAACCCTATGACGGGATTCCTACTAGAGATATCCCAGACCTCTTGGAGAAGGGCGAGCGTCTGCCTCAGCCTCCCATTTGCACCATAGACGTTTACATGGTCATGGTCAAATGTAAGTATTTAACACACACACACACACACACACACACACACACACACACACACAGATTTTCAATTGACCAGTATCTGTAGTAAAGGTGGTTTGTTTCAAAGCAAGCTGTAAATAATATTGTGTGCTACTGTACATACACTATACAAATAAAGTTATTATTATTATTATTATTATTATTATTATTATTATTATTATTGGGAGTGACAGAACACTTAAGTGTGGAAAGCCCCTGTAGGAGTGAAGCCGTGTCCCACCCATGCTGCTGGTATGACACCACTGCCCTGCAGTAGGGCAGGGTCACAGGTGGCACCATGCCCCCGCTGGCCCTGCCCGGAGTGCCCTGGCAGAGTGACACAGTGCCAGCCGTACCCTGGTGTTTCCTGGCCGTGTCCCCTCTCTCTGAATGACAGCCTCTGGCCCTCTGTGTCACTTTTCTACATGTTCTTGTGGCCAACACCCCTGTACACGTGCCAACTTCCTCTCACATTGAGACAGACGGCCAGGAAAGGATTAGCGGAAAGGTCACCACGTCCTCCATGTCTGTCTGTCTGTCTGTCTGTCTCTCTCTCTCTCTCTCTCTCTCTCTCTCTCTCTCTCTCTCTCTCTCTCTTTCTCTCTCTCGCTCTCTCACTCTCTCTCTTTCTCTTTCTCTCTTGTTTCCATTCCTTATAACAATATGGCGTCCTGACCTCACCCTAAAGTCACATTTGCACACTCCTCTCTCTTATTGGTAGATTTCATCATGTAAGGGGTGCAATCAGTGCTTGTGTTGTGGGGGTGTGTGCACGTGTATCCATGTGCCGTGCCACAGGAGATCAGCTGGTGCCAAGATAGAGCATGCTAGGGGAGAGTACACACGTGATTGATTTGGCATGGTGGCCATTACGTGTCTGTGGACCTTGGCAGACTATCACACTCATGCATATGGCTGTGCAGGTGATAAGACAGTGTGTTTGTGGGGGTTTTCTGACAAATGAATGATTTTCACAGACTTGGCTAGAGGAAATTGGATGCTTATGAAAATCACATCACATGAGTACCTCAGCATGAGTAAAGGATGAAGGTCTGTAAGGAAAGCCAAGCCTCCCCTTGTCTCTTCCCTCTCTGGTCAGATTTCTAAAGCTCTCGTCCCTTCCAGGTTGGATGATTGATGCAGACAGCAGACCCAAGTTCAAGGAGCTGGCTGCAGAGTTCTGTAGGATGGCCCGCGACCCCCAGCGCTACCTGGTCATCCAGGTAGGTTAACTCCCTCCACTCCAACTCCAAAGTTTAAAAGCATTACTCTGGCATTTGTATTAGAGTCTCTCTCTCTCTCTCTCTGTCTCTCTCTCTGTGTATGGGTCTCTCTCTCTCTCTCTCTCTCTCTCTCTCTCTCTCTCTCTCTCAGGGGGATGACCGTATGAAGCTGCCCAGCCCCAACGACAGTAAGTTCTTCCAGAGCCTGTTGGATGAGGAGGAGCTGGAGGACCTGATGGATGCAGAGGAGTACCTGGTGCCCCATGGCTTCAATATCCCCCCTCTGGCATACACCCCCAGGACACGCATGGACTCCAACAGGGTAAGGCCCTCCATAAATTATGTTTGTGTGTTTATTCACTATGGGGTGTTTTATCCCTCCGCTTTTTCAGTTGACTTAATTTCAGCTTATTATAGAAACTAAAGTAAATTACTAAAAATATCATCATCAATCATTCACCTCCCTTTTCTCTGTAGAATACCTCAGACATGTTCAAACCTGGTCTCATTCAACCTCAGACAAAGGCAAAAAGTCATACTGAGAAGCTGAGTTGGAATTCATAGCCTTGCTCTGAAATTGGTTTCCACTTCTCAGTATCTAACAGCAGGACAACTGTTTTTGCTGAATGAAACATGACTCTGTAGAGCACACAATAAAGTATAGATGCTTATTTAGCTTTGATTTGATTCCATTCTCTCATTTAGATTTATGGTCAATTGTGAGTCTCTATATCGCTGAGATCTCCTTGCCTTGGATGTCCTTATATGAAGGGTTTGGGAAGCTACTCTGAAAATCTATTTAACTAAATGACCAATTACATTACAAGGGAAGAAGTTGAACTACACCTAAAGCTGCTACATCATCAAACTACTACACAGAACAGTCAGTTACTGAAAGATGACTAGTCCGTTTGACAGAAACTGTAAATGACTACTCTAATAAATATTGGGACATTTGAAGGATAACACCAGGACAGCCGTGCCTATCTCGCCTACTATTAGAGCCGCCACGGGTGTCTAGAATAATTCCTATAGTATATTTTGGTTTTATTTTGGTTAAAACTAACATTTTAATTAGTTTAGCTACACCAAAATATAGGCCTAGTTAAACTAATAGTTGAGTAGGCTACTGGAATCTACATTAGGTATCAGAAGTAAGGGACCACATAGAGCACTTTATTAGTAGAAAATGGGCAGTCTTTCACTTCCATTTTGGATTAGAGATTATTGTCTGTGTTAGAGGGAGTCTTAGCTCTCTCTGGTCTCGGGGAGGTTGGTATACAAAGCTCTAAGTCTGGGTTCACTTCATCACACAATCAGTCCTCCAGTCACGTGAGACATCTTTTATGCAAACTTCCGGTTTGTTTTGGTCTGAAAGTGGCTAGCTGGGAAGCCCTCGGAATACAAATTAGGCTTTGAGAAAAGGAAACCTCCCCAAATAAAATGCATTAGCATTATATTTTTAATCCAGATCCCCCTATTTTTTTTTAATTCATGAATTTGGTAACTGATATGAACATAAAAAGTGAAATATTTTGTATCTACTCAACCATACTGTATTATCTTAGTGTTATTTGACTGTTAATTATGTTTTAATGTATCTAATTACTCTCTTTCGTTATGTTCATAAATCATTATGAAACATTGTATTTACCCAGTGGAACAGGGAAAGCATACTAGTCTATCAAACATACTGCCACAGATACTGTATGGCAGACAGAGATGCTGTTGCCAAAATGGTTGCCACTCATCCCTGCCTCATCTCCTCTGCCAAGTCACATACAGAGCATACATTGAGCACACGCAAAGGGAGAGAAGGAGGAGAGAGATAGTAGAGGGGGAGAGAGAGAGAGAGAGACAGAGAGAGAGAGAGAGAGAGAGAGAGAGAGAGAGAGACACAGAGAGAGAGAGAGAGAGAGAGAGAGAGAGACAGAGAGAGAGAGAGACACAGAGAGAGAGACAGAGAGAGACAGAGAGAGAGAGAGAGACACAGAGAGAGAGAGAGAGAGAGAGAGAGACAGAGAGAGAGAGAGAGAGAGAGAGAGAGACAGAGAGAGAGAGAGAGAGAGAGAGAGACAGAGACAGAGAGAGAGACCCTGAAAAGCAAGAGCTGCAGAAACCAAACAACAAGTCAAGAATCCACAAGTAGGTAGTATTTGAGTTCTGACAGGGGGTATGAGGGAGGGAGAGAGGGGGGGAGGGCAGAGCAGAGCAGTGAGAGGCAGTGGGAGTATGATTCCATCTAGTTAGAGGGTGGAGGGGACACAGCTATGAGTGGGGGAGTCTCCTCAGGGACTGCTGACAGCACACCTGCAGACCCTGGCTGCATGGGGGAGGTATATGACTGTCTGGTAGGGTCTATTCATCCACAGGAGGGGACCTGGGGGTTGGTGTGGAGGCTAAGTCCCCCTTCACCCCAGTGGAAATGAAATGCCGTTCTTTAGCTTTAACCTACGTTACACACACAGCACAATTGGCCATGCTTCATTGCTCTGTTACCCTGTCTCCCTGTTTCATCAGGCTTGAACACACCGCATGTTCACTGGGACTCTGGGAGGCGGCTTGTCTAACCCTTGTTTAGACAGTAAACATACACATGCTTGTCTTTTCATTGTGTTTCACAGCATTTCACTCAGCGCTGAAGTTATTAACTAAATGTGCCCTTGTTAGCAGATGCCGATGATAGTACATCATTATAACAACCACACATCTTGGAATAAAAACACACACCTAAAGACGTCTCACTCACACGTAAAACACAAGTAGCAGAAATCAGGAAGACCACACATAATATATATCATAGCACAGTACAGCACAGCGGTGTCATTAAACCTCTGTCCTCTGTGTCTCTGCAGAACCAGTTTGTGTACCAGGACAGTAGTTTTGGCTTGGAGGACATGATGGCTACCATCCCGAGGGTGGTGTCAGTGTCTGCCATGGCAGGCTGCGTGCCACAGGACCAGTCTGCAGGGCAGAGCACCGCGCTGGAGGCCTTTGAGGATTCACGCTGTAATGGGACCCTGAGGAAGCAGGTCTCGTCACGCCCAGGCCCAGGACCAGGACCAGGGCTAGGACTAGGTCTAGGTGTAGGGGAGGACAGTAACGGACAACGCTACAGTGCAGACCCCACCGTTCTGCTGGGAGAGCGCGGGGCCAGAGGAGACACAGACCAGGACGGATACATGACGGCCATGAGGGAAAACTCAGGTACACCAAGAACAGTCATTCCTCCACTTCTGTAATTACAACAAAATGTATGTGTTTGATTAATGTGTAATTACAAAGCAGTAACTAGTAGTAGTAGTAGTTGTATTGGTGCTTTGCAGTCATGGACTGAAATGTCACACTATTTACATACATATAAACAACATTGACAGTGTTCTACAAAACTATAATATAGACTAGTGCAAAGTTAAAAACAAGAAAGCTCAAGTACAACACAGTGATTTTACAGTCGAAAGGGGGCATATTTGGTTACTTGTAAATGTCCAAAGGATAGGCAGTAGGACTAAGGGGTGTGTGTGTGTGTGTGTTGATGAGTTGTAAAGTTGTTATAGTGAAATATGGGATGGGATAGTTCTGACTACTGTATGTAAAAGAAAAAACATACTGTGTCAGTTCAATGTTGTAACAAGAGTAATTACACTGTTACTACACAGCTCATGGACTTCATAGTATAACATCATTCAAGGAAGTGGAGAGATCTCTTGGATCCTGTCAAGACACCTTTGGCTTCTCTAAAGCCTCACTTCTTATGAAAGTTTCTCACCTTCCTCTTGTCTCTCTCTCTCTCTCTCTTTCTCTCTCTCCCTCTCTCTCTCTCTCTCTCTCTCTCTCTCTCTCTCTCTCTCTCTCTCTCTCTCTCTCTCTCTCTCTTTCTCTCTCTCCCTCTCCCTCTCTCTCTCTCTCTCTCAGACTCTCTTAACCCGGTGGAGGAGAACCCCTTCGCCACGCGCCGCAGGAACGGGGACGCCCACACACTGGACAGCTCGGGTTACCACACCGCCCCCAACGGACAGCCCAGGGTAGAGGACGAGTATGTGAACGAGCCCCTCTACCTCAACACCTTCCACAACGCGGGGGAGAGCACCCAGGAGTACATGAAGAAGAACGGCGTGCCTGCCCCTGGGACACATAACACAGCCTCCGCCTCAGGCCCTACCGCTGGCCAATCGACAGCCCTGACAGGGAACCCCTCATCGGGCCACACCCACCCGCCTGGCCAGCCCGCGTACGTGGCACCTCCGGGTATCACTGGTGGCTCCCACCTAGGGCTCCCCCTACACCTTGCTCACCCTGGCCACACTCTCCACCCTGGGCACACCCTCCACCCAGGCCTGACAGGCACCACCATGGCGGACAAGAAGGCCAAGAAGACCTTTGACAATCCCGAGTACTGGCAGCACAGTCTTCCTCCCAAGGCCACCCTGCAGAACCCTGAATACCTGCAGGACTGCAGCACTCGCTTCTTCTACCGGCAGAACGGACGCATCCGGCCTGCCGTGGCCGAGAACCAGGAGTACCTGTCAGAGTTTGCCCTGAAGCCCGGCACTGTACTGCCGCCCCCCCCCTACAGGCAGAGGAACACTGTGGTGTAGCGACGTAGGAACGGAGGGAAGGGGAGAGGAGGGGGAGGAGGAGGGGATGTGTATGCTATGGACATTCCTCTCAGCCACACAGTATTTATCGACCCTGGTTCCCTACACCAGCACCGGACACGTCGCTGTCTGTCTGTCTGTCTCCTCTCAACTGGATTACAACACTATTATACTGCTGAGAGACCCCCCCCCCCCACACACACACACACACACACATTGCCAGCGTCACGTGTCACTCGTAACCCTCCCCACCTCTCCTTGTCTCTCTCTCTCTCTCTCCTTACATCCTGCCTCTTGCTTCAAAAACCACAACAGCAGCAACAACAACGATACAGAACAACATGAAGAAAGACGTGTCCTGAGAGGAACACTCCCTGAATGTGTGGAACAAGTAAATCATTTACTGTTGTGAAGAACACTATTCAGGCCACAAAAACTCTAAGCATTTGACTACAGTACATACAGAAATGTTCCCTCAGAGCTTTGATTAAGCTGTGTTGGAGAACAGTCACTCTCGCTTCAGACACCATACAGGTCTCGGAGTGCAACATAGTGTCATTGTAAATGCATACTGAAGCAACCCAAGCATACAGTCGTTTCAGAAGAGCAGGTTGTGTACAGTAAAACAGGTTCATATGGGTGCACATACATTAACACTGCTGTTCCGTGACTGTCTGCCAACCTCCAGTCATGCCTAGCGATATAGCCATCTGTCACATAATTTATAGAGTGCATTCCTCTTCACTTTTCTTCTCTGATGTTTACATGATTCAACCCTCTACACATGTAATGAAATTCATACTTTTATTATACAGCTCATATCAGCTAGCTATAACATCAAATTCATTCAAAATTGTGAGGAATACATGCTCTCAACCTTGACACCTCAATAACCCTATACTCATTCTATATACAGGCACACACGCACACACGCACACGCACACGCACACGCACACGCACGCACACACACACACACACACACACACACACACACACACACAGATAACGTTACCGGTGTCTGAATTATGTTTTGGAATAGGAGCTCCATTGACCTTGAGCACAAAGCAGTAGAGATAACAGCAAGCTGTGCACTGGAATGAAGAGACAAAGTCACCATGCAAGTAAATGTCACAATGGTATATGTACGGCTGGTATACCCGACATGGAACGTTGTGAAATATATCAAACTGTCACGGTGCAGGATTTAACAGGGAATAGGCTTATCTCTCAGGAGAGGACGACAACCATGATGTAACCCAAGCCTTCTGCCATAGAAAAGCACTGGATCGATAATATCGTAGAATATATATAAGAAACAATGTCACAATATCAGTTTCTACTGAAAAACCTGGCAGAGCCTGTTTCATCCTTCCATCAGAGCTGATGACAAAGACCGTAGCAGACAAGATTGCTAATGGGGATGGCGTCCGAAATGAACGTAATAGACTGTCGGTGGAGATAGCGGGTCTGAGCACATGGAAGAGAGGATCCTGTGTCTGAGAACCTGGTTCGGTCCTGAGTCGGGCAACATCAGTCAGCAGGATAAGTCACCATGAGGGGGCGCTACCACCTACCACCAAGGCCCTGCTGGCATTGTGAGTGCTTATCAAGCTGAAAATAAGCTAATTACACAGCAACCAGACTGGCATAATGGGGAGATACGCTCTGTGGAATGAGAGAGTTGGAGGGGAAACTGTGGACGGCACCAGATGAGGACTGATCACACGCTGTAATTATACCACGTCATGCCCTGAAGACCACAAGAACAAAAACAGAACTTCAAACCAAACTGGCCCTAGACCGAGACTTTGGCTCCGCCAGAATCCCTCCCCGTAACATCCTTTCCCTGCAGTTTGAACTCATAATGGAGCGTGAAACTGTACCAAAACATTCGGAGAGGTTTTCTCCTCAAGAACATTTTCGTGAAGTATACACAGTGAATGATCACATTGAACATTTTTTGTATTCATGTTTGACAATAATTGAGATAATACAGGTAGACACCATAATCGATGGAAGGCCAGCTCCATGTGTCTCGTAAAATACTGCCAGATGCTACGTTTCGCTGCTAAAGGGGAATGCTGTCATCTGAGAGCTATTGTATGATTTGGGCCTTTTGAGTTGATTTGATAGCACTTAATGCTCTGGCACAGCCAAACGACTTCACTGTTATTCCCACCACCCAAAAGGAAGCTCAGTGTTCCATTCATCTTCATGATGCTTTATCACATTGCAGCGAGGGAGGGAGGGAGCCTTACTTACTGTTAATGGTCGCTGGATTATGATTTCTGTTTGTCATTTCTCTGTGTGTTTGCATAATGAAGGCCTGCCCCCAGATGGTGGACTATGATATAATGGAGACTAACAGTGACTGTGGAAGAGTCGATGCCTGTTCTGTGTCATCACTGGCATTAGTACCATTCTATAAGCACTGTACAACTCCGTGGCTCTATTGAAAATATGGTCTGGGAGTTTTAGAGAGGCAGGGTGGTTTAGAAAGGAGCCAAACAGATGTTTCTCTGACGCAGTGTTTATCTCCAACTCTTCTCCTTTATGAAAAATAATGATCTGCCAATTGAGCTCCAGCTGAGGCACTACAGAGCTGAGTGCTAGCAGGCAACGCTACAGGCACACAGGAATATTAGGCCTGTTCACATAGCTGGCGTAGCCATCTCAGGTTACCTGAGGTTATCACTGGTATGTACGTTGCCCTATTCCTCGGACAGAATGTGCCAGACCTCAAGGTACTGTTTGATCTCATTTTGGAGGGGATAGTAATAGTATTTTTGTTTTGAACTAGTTTGTACTTACACTTACTGTATGTATTCTCCTTGTAAGTGCAATGGAAGTGTAAGGAAATATTCTAGTTTGAGAGTTTGTGGTCGATATTCCCTCACTCCTTACTGTACTGTGAGTTTGGGCACAGAGGTGTTGAATGTCTGTGAGTCCAGGCACAGGGGCCGTGGAGTGTTTGTGAAAGGCTTCATAATGGATTGCTCTGGTAAAGTAAAGCCAATCTACCGCGGGATAAAAAAACCTGGCTCTGGAACAGCTAGCAGCACAAGGGGAGTTTAGCTTTCAGAATGTTGATGTATTTCCTTGTCCACGAAGGCTCCGGCTGTTCTGCGGGGAAATCATGTCACCCAACATCCCACTCAACACTGGGGGGAAAGATACTGTAAGACAGGCAATAGGTTGTAATCCCAAGCAGGTTAAGAGCCGAGATATTAGCATTCCAGAAATGTTACAAGATCAATGCGTCACTGTTACAATAGGTTGCCTGAGATGCAGTATTGCTGGCAGGCCAAGCCAGTTGAGTTTCCTTCTCATCTCAAAGGTGACTGAAGAAATGTATGTAGCAAACACTGTTGCAGAGCTAGAGTGGAGTGTATTTAAAATGAACAAAAGCAGCTAAATGAGGAGCAACTTGAACAAGACCAAAATTATTATTTTGAAGAAGCACCAGGTTATGATAGGGGCGTGAGCCATAGATTAATGGGATACAATATATTTGGATAATGTCCTTGTTTTTTACTTTCATGATTTACTCAATTGTTGCTTTAGCAAATTCGCATAGGTACAAACGGAGCACAAATAGTCCCTCTTGACACTCATTTAATCAGAACTCTGGTCATATTTATTTGATATTCCTACTTTATGTTTTGGGGCATAATCAAAGCAGGTGTTCACGTATCGTAAATGGCGTATTCATTGCATTGTTTCTTACTCATCGTCCTTGAGGTTTCATAATGGCTACAGATTGTTGTTCCCTGACTGATGCTGTGAGACGTGGCACAGGCATGTGGTGAAGGCTTTTTTCACCCTATTGTATCTTTACTCCTGGGTCCACAACTTTGAGTAAATACCTATGGACTACAGTATATTCCTGTTATTACATATTTCACACAATATTCCTTTCTGAGGTCAACCTTTGCACCTATTAAGGTACAGTATTGATATACTGTATACAGTCATCCTTGCTTGAACATGGGGTCAATAAATAGATGTGTGAGACTGGACTTAAATAGATGTGTGAGACTGGACTTAAATAGATGTGTGCGACTCAGATCCTTCAGTTAAGTCATGAAATCTCAGCAACTTGACACAAAGCTTATGGTTTCAGTGACGATACATACTGCTTAATCAACAATAACCATGTCAATATGATATTATAAAAGCTGTACTAGTTTTGTAACATTCATTACAACTCAATTTATACTGGTTTTATTGTGTCAAACTTACTGGAAAAGACAGTTGTAGAGTAAGCACAGTTTACATAGTGATGTGATGGTAACACTAACTATTAAGCCAGAGGGAATTTCTTTTTATGAAACAGGCATTCTAAATGGTTGTTCCTTATGATTTTACTACTGTTCATCAACCGAGAAAATGTGAATAATATTTTTATAAATAATGGAAGAAAAGGCTAGGTGCATTTGTAAATAGAGGGAATTAAGCTCTTTGGGCTGCAGTGATGAATTTGCTTCTCTTTTTCCCTGGCATATTACAGCTTTTTGTTTAATATTATTGTGTACTATCGGTTTAGTTTTTGTTTTTTTTGTGTATATATATGTAATTTGAACAGTGATTCTTTTTTTATTTGAAGAAGCTTGCAGGTTTTCTAGTTCTCCGCTGTTTTCCTTGTGAATGTGTTGGTGGACTTTGTGTTTTGAACCTCTGCTCTTGCTCACACTAGAGGTGCTCTTTTCTTCTTTTTCGGTGTTCCTTATTTCTCTCAGTCGTCTCTAAATACTCTCCTCTAGCCATTTTTAGATTTTGTACAGAATACATCCTTTGGAGAGACTGAGGCATTGTTGCAATATTGATGAGTACTCCTCTATCCCATATCTACTGTATATCTCTCTCACTCACATTACATACTCTAACCGGCATTCATAATCTGTATGTATTTTGTTGTATTCTGAGGATCCACTCTCTGCCTTGGATGTGTATACCCACAGACATCCTCAGTTTTGCCAAGCCCAACCAGTCATTGTTCTTGGGCAGCCATGCCAGGCTTCGGTCACCGCACATTATTGGATTGGATAATTGACTGGTGTACCCAGACTCATGTCAAGACCCTGGACCCCTGCTGTCTAATGATGTTGGGTAAATTCAACAGGCTTTTTGGCTGAAATATTGATTTGATTTCTATACAGCGTCAGCCTGTTGCTATAGAGACAGTTGTTGGTTTACAGATTTCATAACTGAATGATTGGGCGTCTCTGATTGTAGAATGGCTCGTCCTAGGACATCAGGTAGAGCTGCAAGGCCACTGGTTCTTGACTGGGGTCCCTGGATGACAGCACTTCTTCCATCTCTTGATTTACAGTATGTTGTCAACATCCACTGGAGATTTGACCATTCCCAAGGCTACAGCATTTAAATACTTTTCCCGCAGTTTTGTTACATGAATCTGTCAAAAATATATTTTTAATTTAATATGAATAAAGATCAATACAATATTTAACGATGTCTCTTGCTACATCATTATGTGTTGGATTTCATGTGTGTGTGTTTGTGTGGGTGTGTGTTGTGTGCATTTGCATTGTTAAGGGTGAATTGGTGTTAGCCGTGAATTGGTTTGAAATTGGTACTCTGTAGTCTAACCCTTGCATAATGGACGCAGCACTTCTGTTAAAACTACTACAAGAAACGGTGGAAGCATAGAGTCAAATAATATTAAAGCGCCTGAATGACATTCAAATGTCAAGTCTTTGTTCTGCATAAAGAAGCTCTTAAGACAGTTCCTTCCTGTCATTATGTGACATCTTCTTCAGCAGCTCTCTCAGCCTTCCATTAGACCCCTCAGGGTCAGCACAGAACAGGAGGGGGCCAGGAGAGCACCAGACTGTAGCCAGACAGCATAGTCCTCCTCTAGCCTGTCCCTGGGCTACAGCCCATAGCCCCTCTGGATAAGCCCCACACACACACACACACACACACACACACACACACACACACACGCACACGCACACGCACACACTCTCAGAGAATCACACAGGAGAACATATAATAAAGTGTCATTATATTTGACATCTGCATTGTGTATGATAGATGCAGCCCTTTTCCTTAAGATGACATTTTATGGCATTATTATTGGAAATCCAATAACATAAGATGGCGAGATCTGCATTTTTGAGCCTTTGCCCATGCAAAGTCAAATCATTTGCCTTAAGATGGTAATAGAGTGTGATCGAAACGATCCGTCAATGCCTCGCTTCTCTCTTACATGCTCGCCATGTGACAAAGTGTATGGATTTTTACCTGATATGAAGGATGACAGCCACAGTTGAATATAAATGATCTTTAATGGTTTTAGATGCAATGATCGACTCCTGAAAGGGAGGTGAAAGCTCAATTTGACACAACATAAATCTTTTAAGATCCCCTGGACGGCACAGAATTCCTATTATTCCTTTTGTTTTTGTTTTTTTTTGTTTTCTGAAATCAATTTGAATCTACATTTGCTGATAAAAACAAGGCAACCGTGACACAGTGACACTTCTGAAAACAGCACGTCTCCATGTTTATTCCCTCTGTATTGGCTTACCAAGAAAGAGAAAATGTTCACATCATTTCATTTTGTCCTCTGAATAGTCCACAACATAACTGTAGTCCACTATCAGACTTCTTACAATAACTCGTATATGAGCAGCACATCTGATAACCACAGCTGATGTTATCATTAGTCTATGAAATGAAGTATAAAGTACTGTATAAACAAAACTAGAAAAAAACGTATTGAAAGTTGTTGTCTCTTTTGCCCCTAGCCTTGTCTTTTTCTACCTGTTCATCCCTTTCTCATTTCTCCCTGGGGCAGCGGCGGGTCTTCGAAATCCCTCCATGTGCAGCATGCAATGTGTTTATGATTGAATGTGCTCCACAAAGCCCGCTAAGCAGTGCACGGATTCCCTCTGAGAGCTTTCATTATGGGACGCATATTAGATTCCTTCCCCGGGTCCCCTCTGGAGGCTGCCCCCCCCCCCCCCCCCCCCCCCCGTGTCGCCCCATCATAACCCCATTGGTATGCAGGCTACAGGTAACCTGTAGGCTAATCCCCAGTCTAATCTGCCTGACTGTATCACACACGAATATGATTTAAGATGTAACATAATGATTGCTACCAAAGTGTACTGTCATTATTCAGTGGGTAATATCATCCCTGGCTGTTGTTGTCACGGTGCTGTGTATGACTGTGGATACTGTCAAGTCACTGGTTATATAAATAAGGACAGGGATGGAGGGGACATCACCCAGAGAGAAGGTGTAGGGGCCATAGGACACATCATGAGTCTGGACAAAGTCAGGGCTGCATTGCCTTTTGAAAGAGTCGTCCACGGGTGGGAGTACACTGCTTGTGTTAAATATAAGTCATAATGAGTCTGTCTGAGGGAAGCTACCATACTGCATTAGTATAACTAATAGTATCTCTACAGTTCATTTAGCTGTGTGTTTTTATAATGCAAGTGATGTATTCATCAAGTTTCCAAGTCCCATACCATAGAATGATACTGCTCTCATTTGAATTCCATACGTGGTTATGATGCAGTTCATTTAGCCACCAAAGTTTGTGTACCAAGATGTGCTTTTCAGCCATGGAGGATATACAACTGTTGCACAATGCTTGAGTAAGTGGTTCTTGATGATGTACATATTAAGATGAATAAGGCAATCTAGTTGACATTTGCACACTGCTTATGAAATACAGCTCATCTAAATACAAATGAGTCAAGTAAAATATTCTTTATTATACCTAAGAGGGAAATGTATTTGACTTACTGCATCCACTTATAAAATACAATAATAGACATTTAAGAGACGGAAACATATAATAAGAAAAGTACAACATGGCAAAACACATAATAATGAATACTCTGTAACTGCAATGTACTGTTGCCTGATGCTGATCTGATTTGTGTTTTTCCTGACATAGGCTATGTGCATATTTCGTATATGAGGCAAAAGAAGAGAAAACACACAGTACAGTAGGTCAATATGATAAACGTTTCTAATTTGCTTTTTAGACATGGCAGTACCCCCATGGAATGACTCGGAACGGTTTGAAAGTGAGGAATCAGTCAACACAACTTATTTACACGAATCCCAAAAACAAAAAAACAGTGTGTTTGTGTACGTGTGTGCGCGCGAGTGTGTGCGTGTAAGTTTGCAGGGCTGAGAACACTGAAGTTGAAAATAACATTCCTTTTTAATTAAGTACCAGTCTTAAGCAAGAGGAGGTCATTGTTAAACTCACACCCTGATGCCATTATGCAGCTCTATTCATCCAGCATACAATGCCATTATGACAGCTCATTGTGGGTTGACAATGGTGGCATAATTGAGTCTTGTCACATTTTGGAGTGGCACATCTCTCGTCACATTCTCAGTTCTGGGCGCAATTCCTCCCCCGCACGAAATAGGAAGAAACTTAGCAAAGGACTGGCCATGGGCTGACAAAGTTATTATACCATGTTACCTTTCTGAAAAAGTGGGCTTCCCGCCTGTCAACTCCATTCTAAACAAGAGGTTGTCTGAATGACAGTTTTGATGGCTTTTGACTGGAGGGAACTGAATTGATTCGTTTTGATCATGTTCATCTGTGGAAATGGCCACGAAAGAAAAAGCACAATAGCACCCGGATAACTCAACCGAGCAGTGCTCAGTGGCTGTCCTTTAACAAAAACCTCAACCGTTAATGCCCAGAAGTGGTTTCATCCACAGCTGCATCCATCCTTCCTCGTCTGTCTCGTTAAACACACTCCATCGACCGTGCTATGGAGTCTGATTTCTCTCAGCAGACTGCAGGGGACTGCAACAAAGACAGCATCTACACAGGTCCACACGTGGGCCCACAATGTCTCGTTAGACTCAATGGGGAGTGATGCCTGACTGTGTCCTTCTACTTGTCTCAGGAACGGGGAGAGAGGTAATGGGAGCGTGTGCTGGAATTGTGTTTTCAAAAGGCCTCATATTTGCTTTTCCTTCTTTTCGTCGAGACACACAGTCTCAATGATGAAGGTGATGATATCGGATGCAAAATAAAATGTTTTCTCAAGCACACAACTGGTGTTTAAATGGACTGATTAAAGTGAAGCAAATTACCCCAATTAGATCATCCTCAATGAGATCACCTGCCTGGTCGAGCCCCATGTTCTGGTGCTGTTTTAAATGACAATTGGCAATCATGAAAGGACTGCGTAGAGAGAATGGAACCCTGCCATGGACTCTGCGTTTGTGCTGGTGATGACAGTTGCTGGTGATTGGATGGAATAAACTAAGAGTGGACATTGTTGATTGGCCATGATTTCGACATGTTTCATCATCACATCAAAACAAACTCTTAGGATTTCCTACAGTTTCCTTCAGACAATTTCCTCTTGGTTTAAGTTACAATACTAAATGACAGATATTGGCACTGTATGTACACATTTCAGCCCACGGGCCATGGCTATCTTTCTTGAATTTACTTTATTTAGATTAAAGGGAATTTGGGATTATTATTATTCTGTGTGTAGTTTATGCAAAACATGTTTCTGCTGAAAAGTCAATATATGGATCCTCAACAATCCCCCTCTGACGTAAACTCCTTTGACCAATATTTTGATATTACACAAAAACTTTACACAACTAAGATCCTCCAAGGAGACTTCCCACACTAATTTAGCCAGCACACACATTTAGCCATTCATTTAGACACTAAATTCTCTCCCTGCTCGTGCTGGCATCACTCACAACCTTTCACGCTACATGTTACAGCCAAGATGATGCGATCTCTAAGATGTGGGTGGGAGTGGGCAGAGGAGGGGGAGGCAGACCTCTCCACCCCCCCTGAGAGATAAGATGGGCTCTACCAGTGGAAGGCTGCCACAGGCTGTGGAGGGATCCCAGAGAGCAGAGCCGAGGGGAGCTGAGAGAAGAGGGTCGATCCAGGGAAGTCAGGATCTCCAGCTGCTTCCCTCCACCTCTCACTGTTCTGTGGAGTTCTGACTGAGAGATGGGCCACAGGCTCTCAATGCTAATCTTAGACTGGCATTCAGAGCTTTGTATCATCTATATTTCATCTTAATTAATTTTGCTTCTGTTGGAGTGATGGAATTAGTGCATTCTGTAAGGTACATACAGTACATACCATAAAAAGCTGGCAATCTGAGATGCACATTGCATTTTGGGTAGATTATGCTAGTTGGAGTTTAGTTAGTGTTGGTGAGTTTCTTGTCTTGTGCCACCTGTAGGAGTGGACTCCTCAGTGTGTGTCTGTCCCCTGTGTAGGCCTCTGCTGACAGAGATGGAGAGTTCTCATTCTTACACTGCGCAGCAGCCAGCTGTAGGGGTGTCCAAGCTATTCCATCCTACCACCCTCCATTTCTCCCATCCCACCCGCTCTCTCACACACACACACACACACACACACACACACACACACACACAGCCATACATAGAATGATAGTTAATAGATTTGTCTTTTTGCCTGTCTCTAGGCTTTCTGTCAAACACATTAATCTGTATATAAAATAATTTCTCTGGCTGTTATTGCTGCATTATTGTTCTCCATCTCTCTCTCCTGTCAACGATGGCTCAACTCAGTTCTTTGTTGTTGTTTACATGCTTTAGCAACGACTGTGTTTCCACAGTCAATGAAGCCATTTCATACAGTAAATGAACTATTGAGAGAGAGAAAGAGAGAGAGAGAGAGAGAGAGAGAGAGAGAGAGAGAGAGAGAGAGAGAGAGAGAGAGAGAGAGTCCTCTTTGACTCAATTAGTAGAGCATGGCGCTAACAACGCTTAAGTTGTGGGTTCGTTTCCCGCTGGGACCCTATATACTATGCATTCAATGCAATGTAAGTCGCTTTGGCTAAAAGCATCAGCTAAATGTATATATTATAGAGAGAATGGGGGCCGGGGGAGAGACAGAGACACAGAGAGCCATTGAGAGAGGAGAAGAGGGCCTTACTGTCCTCAGTGCAGATTGAAGAGGAGAGGCCCAGGCAATTGTAATGACCCTGCTAATAGTAATAGCCCATCCAGGCACCTGCACTTCCTCCCAGGGACTTGTGCATGTGTCCTCTGTCTATGTGTCTGCCTGTGTAGTAGGATTTTGTTCTGACAGTCACAGACTCAGCCATAGACAGCCACAGCGTCAGTGATGAAAGGTGCCCCACCTGGCACAATTTAATTACAAAGCAGCGCACATACTCCCAGTCCTCAGGCGGCCAAAGAGAGACCAATTACCTCCCCATCAGATAAAATCAAGCTCGACATCATTTAATTAATTTCAGCGCATATTAGCATTTATTATTGTGATTTATTTTTCTTATCTTGAGGAAAGGAAAGCTTTAAAAAACTATCCGTCTGCTATTCCAGACATCCCCTCTCTGACTCTTTGCAGAATGACATATGAAGTGTAGAAGGCACATTGATTTTGGAATCATTTGGTGATGTGAAATAATGGAGTCACGCTAATCTCTGCTCTAATCTCTACTCCAGCTTGGCATGCCAGTGCATAATGAGGGATATGAACAAATGGCTAGTATGGATATTGGATGTCTACCAGGAGGTTTACGTGTCTGGTTGATAGTGTCTGTGTGTGTGTGTGTGTGTGTGTGTGTGTGTGTGTGTGTGTGTGTGTGTGTGTGTTGGGGGGGGGGGGGGGTGCCATCAGTGACCATCTGGGTAAACAAGTATAACCCATTTTGTATGGAGTACTGTTATTCTGATATTTGCAATGTCTACTTTTTTTATTGTATTCATGCCTTGTTTTCTATTTGTTTTCTAGCTGTTTGTTTTGTCTCCACGTGTTTTTGAATGGTTTCTAACTTGCATCAGTGGTCTCCAGTATAGCTGACTTGTCAGTTTGACTTTCACAATGCCATAGTGACCAGCTCCAGGCTCCATTCGCCTCTGTATGCTGAAAGAAATCTAACCTTCCACTGAAAATGTTGACACACTCACCTCACCTCTGTCTATGCCCGGCAGAGATAGAACAGACAGGTGTGCGAAGGGGTGGTGTGTGTGTGTGTGTGTGTGTGTGTGTGTGTGTGTGTGTGTGAGAGAGAGAGTGTGTGTGTGTGTGTGTGTGTGTGTGTGTGTGTGTGTGTGTGTGTGTGTGTGTGTGTGTGTGTGAGAGAGTGTGTGTGTGTGTGTGTGTGTGTGTGTGTGTGTGCACTGGTGTTAAAGTGTATGTATTATTTCTTTGTTTAATGTCTGTGTCCTGCGTGTACCCACTTTGCTCGTGTTAATAGGTGTGTTGACAGGAAGTCATTACCATAGGTCAGAGTATTGGAGCAAAGTCCTGCTGCTTTAATCCCTAGTGTGTTGACCTATTATATAGGTTCCACAACATGCTGTTCCCTAGCCAGAGATGAATCCAGTCCATAAAACACACACATAAACAAACACACACACACACACACAGACACACACATACATACACACACACGCACACACACACACACACACACACACACACACACACACACACACACACACACACACACACACACACACAGACATACCAAGAGATGTCTGAAAATGACTTGTTAGTCCCAGGCATTCATATTTGTATTGCTAACGTAAACAAAGAGACAGCTGGCACATCCACAACAGTGTTGCCCTTTATACTGGACATGTGATGAATCGCATACGATAAACATGAAACCACAGACTAAACTATGCCTATGCATGTCACGACTCTTGTTATGATATGATACTACTGTGGCCATGGTAGCACCGGACACTGATGGCACCAGCCTAACTTACAGAGAAACAAACACACAAACATATTTCCACAAAGACACAGATGGACAAACACGCACACACGTAAACATTCCCACTGCCAACTGCCTATTCCCACTGAGACAGAGCCATGGAAAACAAGAAGGCTATTTTGATGCTGTTTATCTCTGACGGGCTAATTAAAGTGTCACAACTCATTATGCACACTGTGTCCTCACCTTGTCAGAGGGTAAACGGGGGTATCAATCTCTCCGCACCTCCCCCCACACAGCCTCTCTCTCTCTCTCTCTCTCTCTCTCTCTCTCTCTCTCTCTCTCTCTCTCTCTCTCTCTCTCTCTCTCTCTCTCTCTCTCTCTCACTCTTACTCTCTCTCACTCTCTCTCTCTCCCCCTCTCTCACTCTCTCTCTCCCTCTCTCTCTCTCCCTCTCTTTCCCTCTCTCCCTCACTGTTTGGCCATCAGACATGGTCCTGTCCCATGTTAGCACCAGTCAAAGGCTATCCCATCACTTACTCTGATCATGACACTTCCTAATCAGAGCATTTAAACCATGACCTCTGCATCTGCTCCTCAGGGAAGGTGTAGCAGGCAAGGGCACAGGCTTGGCTTGTCTATGATATCACTCTTCCATCTCAGTGGGCCCTCCTCAACTTTGACAGTGTATGGTAGAGGTAGTTTGCGTGTGTGTGTGTGTGTGTGTGTGTGTGTGTGTGTGTGTGTGTGTGTGTAAATGCATGACCCCACCCCCAGAAGCTGCGGTCTTGACCATGGCACAAGAGGTGTGTTATAAAACTATAATGATCCTAGTTAGAGTTAGGCACAGGACAAACTTCACCTCTGCATGTTAGTGGTGGTATAGTGGTGGCTAACTTTATCTTGCATGTTTTGCCTTATTTATGCTTATTGCCTTTTTGCCTTGTTTTTTCCCCGTTTTCTTTCATATTTGCACTGTTGTGAGGAAGTTTGCAAATAAGCATTTCACTGCATGTTTTCCACCCCACTGTGTTCTGTGTATATGATGAATACACTTTGATTTGATTTATTACTCTGTCTGAATTTTCAATTGCCTGTGAGAGTGTCTCAGATGAGTTTGGTAGACTGATGTATTGTGTTAGTAGTATTGGGGTTTTTTTGTTTGTTTTTTAAATATATTTTTGGGGCATTTCTGCTCTATTGGGTCTCGGTAGAGACTGACAGGAAGGATGGGTGAGAGAAAGGGGGATGACATGCAGGCTATGTCGAAGGCCGGAATCGAACCAGGGACCCTGCGATGACATGGCATGTACCTTAGTGTGCTACGGTACTTACGTGCCCCTTGTGTTAGTATTGTTGAGGTCTACTAGTGTTGAGTATGTTAAGGTGACCAGTATGTCGTTGGTTTGTCCTGCCTCCACATCCCTCCCAGTTTAACTGTCCCTGCTAACTGAGGCAGAGGTGTAGTTTAACTGTCCCTGCTAGCGGAGGCAGAGGTGTAGTTTAACTGTCCCTGCTAGCGGAGGCAGAGGTGTAGTTTAACTGTCCCTGCTAGCTGAGGCAGAGGTGTAGTTTAACTGTCCCTGCTAGCGGAGGCAGAGGTGTAGTTTAACTGTCCCTGCTAGCGGAGGCAGAGGTGTAGTTTAACTGTCCCTGCTAGCTGAGGCAGAGGTGTAGTTTAACTGTCCCTGCTGTTATTGTGTCTGCACACCAGCTGGGATAATCTCTGACTTTCTCTGTCATAATCCCCTGCTTTGCACACCCTCTCACGTACAGACCCTCTCATGCACAGAGCCTATCTACTCACCATCTCTAAGGACACTCCCAATATCTCCATCTGAGATTATGGCATTAGATTCACATTGACAAACCAGAACCTGATCAAAGCGCTGTGTAGCAGCTTATCCTTTCCTCTGCAATGCACTGTATACTCACCATGGAAGATGTGTGGAAATGTCAAGGGATCAAATCTCGTATTGCTTATTTACCACCATTCACATACAGGTAGGGTTGTAATAGTGTGTTGAAACCTTGTCGAAAATGCACTTTAAAATGAAACTTGAAACTTGAAATAAATACACTTGGTAATGTTGTTGGGGTTGGTAAATCATTGAAGGCCCGGTGTAATAGAGACCTACATGTGTAGAATGTGGAAAGTCTTCTCTGCAGCATGTGTTTTATTAATCTACACTACACGTTAGGAAAATGAATCTATGTCTCGGATGTTTTGACCGCCGACTGCACAAGTCGAAGCATTCAGAGGTTAATGAGGATCAGGTTAATGAATGACAGCCATAACTCGAGCATGCATCTTTCAATGGGGCTTTATTTCACATTATGCTTCAATCGTTACTAACCTTGCTCTGCACTTTGTCCTTGTGACAAGAGTGTGAGTGAGCCCACAGCCTGGACTCACTGTTAAATAAACCGATAAACAAACAGATGCTGGAATCGCTGCTCACATGAGAGAAAGCCTCACGTCTTGATGCAATAAACATTCGCACACGCTCGCCCACCCCCGCCACTCCAATATTTATTGCCGTCTGCAGCAGACACACGGAGCACGCCAAAGAGCATCGCACGAGAGCAGGAACTCTAAGCGCCATGCCGAGCCTAGCCCACCTCATCACAATAATTTTGAGAGAGAAAAAATACTCCAGAGCCATGTGCTTGTATGACAGGTTGTATAATTGGGTTATTGTGTGTGGGGGGGGGGGGGAATATTTGTTTTTTCCTTTCCCTCTCTGTGAGCAATGGAGTGTAAATGACATTGACTGGAGTGTCTATTAGGTGATGACAATGAATGTGTTGTTGTGTGGCCCACTATGGGAGCCTGGGTATATATAATGGTGCAGTGGAGCACGATGGGAGATAAGGTACTGACACTTCAAGTGATGGGTGAAGAGAGAAGAGCTCTATCAGGCCTATGATCTAAGTTGATCTCGTCTAGGCTGAGAACTGAGAGTCGCTCTGCCCCTCCCCGTCGACTACCCCTCTGTTTGTGTATTCAGCAAACGAGTCCTCTCATTAGTCGAACGTTGTACGGCACAATCATGAATTAGCTCATTAGCAGACATGAGGATGATGAGCAAACTCATTTGAAGTGTGCGTGCCTTGCTAACTACTCACTGATGAGGACATCACAGGATTATGGCGCTCGATCTAAAGTTGGCTTACATTCAGAAGCCATTCACCTGCTGTTTCACAGGGAGCGCATTCTGAATCAACCATATAATGCTGCATGTGTGTCTGACCAGAGGCCATCACCACCGTTGTTATCCAGTCTGAACCATCTCTGCTGCTTCATCTGGCTTCAATTGACAGATAACAAGGTACAATAACACCAAATACCTGTAGTATTTTTGTGATACAGTATATTATCAGCCTAAATTCAAGAAGTTGTGAGTTTTGGGAGATTTTGGGAACTGCTTTTCCTCGCAATGATTCTTTCCCCTCTCCCAGTCCAAAAGTAGAACCTGCATGTACTGTCGAATAGGTGACTAACGCAGGTCTCTGGTACTGACGCATGACGCATGACGCCTGCTAAAGCCTCCACCCACAAATGATTGGTCAGTGGCTTACTTGCCTGCCACGGAGAAAGGGGTAGGAAACATAATCTATATATATATATATATATATATACTGCTCTGTGTGAATAAAATACAAGAGATTGGAAAATACAAGAGATTGGAGAACAGAGCACACTAACCTTAGATGTACTGTGCAGTATTAGTAACTATCAACACCATAACATAATATTAAATAAATACATAAACCTTGTCTGATCTTAAGCATTCATTCTGACATACATAATACAATATATACTCTGTTCCTTCCTTATAAGATTCATGATGTAATATTCATAAAAGCTCAAATGGTTATCCTGAAAAGTATCCGTTTTGGAGTTACAAGGTTTTCAGCCGACAGCGACAATATCTTCTCTGGGTCTTCCGTGGAAGCCCCTCTGCCTATGGCAAACGATCATACCACAACAATACCCACATACGTACATTACACGTAGGGCTATGTGAACGAGATGTCTTGCAGCTGCATCAGGCTGAGGATAGACAGAAGGATGGACATGTTCAGGCTATGTAGAGACTGTAATGAACTTCCCCTCACACATCCTCACGTTATTCTCACACGGTACATCCTTCTTCTCAACTCACCTTACACACACCTTACACACAACACTCAGTTCCCATTCACCGCACCGGCATCTGAATAGGGTGTATGAAATGGGACATGAGAATTACTATTCCACAATACAACCTCTACCCCTACACTATTCACACCATCCTGGTGGAAATCAGACACAATTCACTCTATAGAAAAAGCCCTGAAGAGAGAAAGAATGAAGAATTTCCCCATTCCCCTCTTTATTTCTCCTGATGAAAGAAAAAAATCCCCCCAGAAAAAGATATAATTCGACCAACCTGTTGTGTCAGTGAAGTGATAAAGGAGAATAGGTTCACTCGAGTCCTAACATGTCCTTTACTGCTGTGCAGGGATACATTCTATGTGAGAGTGTGAGAGAAAAAAGCCATTAAGCCGTATCTTAACGAAGCCGGACGGGACACAATGATGCCCTTGGAAAGGTGACTAGTGATTAGAGTTAGATGTGCAGGTTCTGCCTGTTCTTGTCCCCCCCGGGACCAGCTCTCGGACCTCCACGGACACTGATACCACCAGGCATTGTAATGGATCGCTTGGCGAGTACCGCCGGACCAATTAACACACCAATCTCTCATCTGCACACTCCTGGCTCTGCCTGTAATTAATATACTCTGCTCTCCCTCGCCAGAGTATCCATCCACCATGAGGGGAATAATATGTATTGTTCCGTGGCCATGGTGGCAGGGGATGAAGAGGGGTGCTTATGGAGGAGATAATGAGGAATTATGGGGGTTTTGACCGACCTGTTTCAAACATGGACGCTCTCTGACTATTGATGTGCTCGACGTGAGGAAAGTTTAATCCTGTCCAGAACACTGTTCCCGCTCTTTACTCAAGACCTAAATCCCCTCAAATATTGATCAGTGCAATTTGAGTAAAGGCCTCATGCACTGGCCCTACAGTCTGACTGTATTGTATTCTTCATACAGTGTGAAGCTGTTGGCTTATATTGCTTGTTTGTAGCAAAAACGGAGAGAGACCAGAAGTCTCTGTGGCAATGCTGTCACATGTTCAGTCAGGCCCTGCAGTCTAGTGCTGATGGCCCTGGACAAGCATCCCATATCCGTCTGCTGTATGTCAGAGAAATGGAGATTATTATAACGGCCATGTACACCCCAACTCTTTTATCAAAAAGTATGTATGAGGTGCTGTAATTGTGTTTATCTGCACATGTGAGCCCATATGGGTACATGTTGAATGATTTCAAGTGAGCGGGCTGAGTAATTTCCCTCTTTAAAAAATGTTTTTTTAATTCTCATATTAGATAAACAATTTGGTGCAAACAGACTGGTGCAAACAGAGTCGTTTTGACAGCCCAGTAAGTAACATTTCTCCACGGTGGTAAGTTTGAAAGGAACGTAATTTCATTTCATGTGTAAATATCTGTTTGGTGTCAGGCAGTGCAGATGCACAAAAACCAGTGCTGACAGCTCTGACAAGCAATTACCGTTCCTTGTGTGGTTCGCAGGTGATGAACGTGTGAGTTCCCCGCCTGTGGAAGGTGCTGCTCAAAGAACAGACCATCTCTGGATTAGAAGCTATAAAATAGATGTAACGAGGTGTATGTATGCTTAAGAGCTGTGTGTGTGTGTGTGTGTGTGTGTGCGTATGCACATACCGAAAGCCATCAATGACAGCAGGTGATGCCTGTGTGTGAACGTCCATAATGAACACAATTTGTTAAAATGCATTTATGATGAGTTTATGTTACAGTCAGTGATAGCATGATTCCTTATTGATGATTCAATTTTTTATCACGGCCATTTTCCCAACACCAGCACAGATGCATTGTGGGCTGTGAATGGAACTCTGATAAGGAACTTGACAGATTGTGTGTCCCGCCCCCTTGGCGCCCTGCCTGGGAGTCCCGCCCATACTGCCTCTGTGCAAAGGATTGTAGGATAGCAGAGAGAAAGGAAAGTTATTTAGTTCAGGGCTGTTCCCATTAAGGTGATTAATGGTCTAATTACTGGCTGTAAACACTCCTAGGAGATAAAAGACTAACCCAGTCTACAGGGAGAGATGATTCTAGGAGCTCAGCTACAATATTACAGGCCTCATCTATAGAGGATTACACTGTGTGTGTGTGTGTGTGTGTGTGTGTGTGTGTGTGTGTGTGTGTGTGTGTGTGTGTATGTGTGTGTTTGTGTGTGTGTGTGTGTGTGTGTGAGTTTGTGTGTGAGTTTGTGTGTGTGTGTGTGTGTGTGAGTTTGTGTGTGTGTGTGTGTGTGTGTGTGTGTGTGAGTTTGTGTGTGAGTGTGCGTGTGCGTGTGCGTGTGCATGTGCATTCAGCTGTTAAAGAATTCAGCTGTTTAATACATTTATTAAAGAAATTGCATTTTATGGAAGGTGCAAACATACTGTAGCAGTAATCCTTACCTAACGGCTAACATTTTGTTGCATTGACTGTACACAGTATGTGCTGTATGGTATCATATCCCTTCATAAATGCATAATTAGGTACTGATGAGCTATCCTACATTAAAAAAAATACTGTATTTTCAACAGTATTTATTGAACAGTGAATAATCATAATAATAATAATAGGTCTTGTACATTGTCTGCACGGTGTGTTCATGAATTCGAATGAACACACACACTTTACCGTACACATTTCGTAATTTTCCCCGATTTATTTTCACACGCATATACTGCACATGCACACACACACACCCACACACAAACAGCCATTAACTCAAACAATGTCCCTAGAACATTAAGCCTACTGCTTTGCTCCTTCTGTCCCCACACGAAGTCACCCTCAGCCAGTCAGCGTATTTTATGATCGATTACACAGCTAGTCAGAGGGAACCAGTTGGCCAGTTGGGACCAGGGAGCACACTTCATTCTGCAGCACGTTGTTAAAAAAACAAAACTCCCTTAACCTTGGATCACGTACAACAAATAACATGACACCTAATAAGTGTTTTTCATTGTTCGCTGTCCCTGTAAATACATAAATCATCAGGACGTACAGCTGAGGATACAGAGGACACACACACACACACACACACACACACACACAACAGTTAGAGGGTGACAAGGACTGTGCCCGCAGTAAACAAGCACCAAGGTCAAAAGGTCAGGGAGAGCGGAAGCGTGGAAGTGTGATAGTGGCTAATCTCCCTGGTTGGCTGAAAGCGCAGGCCTTGAATCCATTGTTGCCGTTTTGTGTGGTGGGGGAGATTGGGATGCCAGCTGTCGTGAGAGGGAGTGCCAGGGCAGATGGAAAAGCAGCAGGAGGCATTCTGGGAGTGAGGAAAAGTACACACAATGTGGGCAGGAGTCTGTCCCCCTCCCCTCCTTTACTCCTTACTGCCTGTCTCACCAACTCTTCACAGTCTGGGCTGTTTTCAACCACAAGGGTTTTCTCCTCCCTATGACTCTTCACCACTTATTGGAGTGTGTGGTATCCCTTCAAAAATACAAAAAGTAAACATAGCATAACGTAGCATTTTCGAAAAATATCTGAATATATCTTATCTTCTTGAAAGTGTTTCCTCAGGAAACATTTATTTTTAATATGTGCCGGAGGGCCAAAGACAAAAGAGAAGAGAAGAGAAGACAGTAGCCGCAGGGGACAGATAATGGTACACATCGGTGCACTCCACCAGGCTACTCTTTATACACACACACACACACACACACACACACACACACACACACACACAGGTAAACGCACACTACTGTCTATACACACTACACAAACCCCTGATGTATACACACACACACACACTGCACATAAACATCCTCATCCTCACAGTTCTGTCAGACCCTCAGTGTCAGTGTCAGTTTAACTACTCGACCTCTTGCAACAAGTTCTGTCTCTATCAGTTGTCTCCCCTTCTGTGCCATGCCAGAGGAGAGGGGATGAGATGAGACTCAGGTTCTACGTGAGGCTCCTCCACAGAAGATGCTGTTTATTTTCCCTCTGCCCTGAAGCATGGATCAGAGGAGATGAAAAGGCTTAGTTTGGTAAAGCTCTCTCTTCCCTGCCGCCACATTTGCAGTAGTTATTCATTCATGACAAAACCCATTCACGCTCTGACAGGCCACGTCCCTCTGATCTATGGCGCCTGCTCCCAGTGATGCACCACCACAACCAACACGGACTGGGGTCTGCCTGCCTGCCTGCCTGCCTGCCTGCCTGCCTGCCTGCCTGGCGAGCCTCATATCGCTCAGGCGACGTACGCGCTCAGATTGCGGAGCCAACCGCCGGCCGGGGGGGTTCATATTTACAGCAGGCTTTGATACATGACACAGAAAATGCGCTGATGGGGGCGACCAGCAGGAAATCTGTTTAAGATCACTCGTCTCAGAATGATGGCCCTGCCACATGAATATGAATCAAGGCAGGCAATCAAATGTTTCTATTTTTATGTGTTATTTATTCACATTCACAACCCCCCCGTCGTTTATTTGTCAGACCCGGCAAATGCAGAGTGAGTAGCACCACATCAGATGAATTTGATTTATTTTTATTCTGACGCCAGATATGTGAGCTATTTGTTATTCTGATTGGGATGGTAACGGTCAACTTGTAAATCAACATGATTTTTTTTGTTTAATTTCACTCAATGCCCTGAAATATAGTCCTTTCTAATAGACTGCCTATTAAAATAGACTGCTATGACAATTCAAAAAGAGTATTTAGAGAGTGTGTAGTCCGTAATAATATGAGGCACCACATATTATCTTGATTTCTGATGTTTGCTCCTCATGTTGACAGAAATGGCGCCTCTGCAAATCTCACTTTGTCACACTCCCACTCTCTCTACTGGCCAACTTCAGTGACTGTAGCTTCTGTTACTATAGTATACACCCTCAAACTTTAGTTCGGTTACATTTGTTATTTTCCCTTATAATGATGAACAATTTCACCATTTCAAAAGACTATTAGGTCCTACACTGTTAATCCAAAAATGTAATTGGGATTTTGTGGGGGTTGAAAAACTCCACTGAATTGGTTGTTTTTCCAATCATTTTTAGCAGGAATATGAATCTACTGAATTGCTTACCCATATCACTACCCCATAATGGGGGAAATTCTGTCCTTGTGCTTGTTTATTCAGACCTGTTAATCCAAACTAAATCTAAACCTTTCTGCGCTTATTAATGTCTGGACTCCCTCTACAAGACAACCATACTCTTTATTCTGGACTTGAACTTTTTGTGTGTGTGTTTTTTTTCTTTTTCTGTGCTACTAGGTGTGCTTTCTCATCTTTTTGTCATTTTGCGTCTGGCGTTTGGTACCACACGTTCCCATTTATAGTAGTGTCACTATCTGAACCGTCACAAAATAATTTAAGCCAATTTTTTATTATAACCCATCTTACATGAATATATTCACCCTCAAAAGCATCTAATTTCTTTCTTTTCTCCTTTTGTATTATTCATATTATTCATTATATGCATAATTTCCCTCCATCAATCTTATTTGCCTACCAGCATCATGCGGGGTATCAGACCATGTGGATGCAGGGGGGACTGGACCCAAGGACGACTCAGTGAGACAGCTCACTCAGGCCCCCGGGCCTGGAAGCTTGGCATTGCAGTTTGTGGGGGTGCCCTGGGGCAACCACCCAAGGCCAGGCTCATTTAACGGAGCAGGCGACAAACACAGGATGTGATATTAAAAGAGCCATGATTGTCTTTAATCAGCACTGCTCCAGCATCTCAATGAAAAACTCAATATAACTTTGACATCAGAAATATCAAATACATGTTCTGTTTTATTACAAAAAAGGTCACTTTTGAACCCTTGCTGGGTCTATATTAGGATGTTAACTGTCTGTCTGTTCAGACGGGCTCTTCTTGCCTTCCAGCATGTAGGTTGTGTTCCACTGCACCTGTTCCTACCAGTCTGATTAGGCCCATTGCAGCTGCCATGTTCCCCTTTCTCTCTGTCCATCTCAGTTACTGTGATCACCAGGGGCCAGTATTTCAAAATGTTTAATCTGGATCAGAATTATCCGGATTATTTTTCGCTATCCAGGATCAGATCGAGCTGGCTGATTTCCTATACTACTCAAAATCTAGATAGATCTGATCCTGGAGAGCAAAAATGAATCTTCATCATTCTGATCAAGATTACATGTTTTGAAATACTGGGCCCAGACTATATCTGTATCTATGAGGTGGTTTGGAAATCAAGGACATTAACTAGGTTAATGTAAAATTCACTGTTTAATTCTTAACATTGATGATGTCATAAGAGAAGTGACAATTCAGTTGTTAAGTCGTGACGTGTTTCCGGGTCCAACGTTGGCTGAGGCGCTCTCTTCGAAATGCCTCAGTAATGATAATAATTCATTATATTTGTATAGCGCTTTTCGGAGGCTCAAAGACGCTGACAATATGGGAAAAACAGGGAAAGTGCTGTGTCCCTTGTTGTATGAATAGATCCGAGTCTAAAAAACGATTGAACTGTCATGAGCTGTCCGGAAATTGCTAAATGTCACGCGTGACGTCAGACTTAGAGTATTTAGAAAGACAATACAACACCTCAGAGTATATTGGGAATAACATTAATAAGATGTTGAGTTGATAGTCTGTGTATGAAAGTCAGTGTGTGTGTGTGTGTGTGTGTGTGTGTGTGTGTGTGTGTGTGTGTGTGTGTGTGTGTGTGTGCGCGCGCGTGTGTGTGTGTGTGTGTGTGTGTGTGTGTGTGTGTGTGTGTGTGTGTGTGTGTGTGCGTGCATGTGCATGTGCATGTGCGCTGTGCATATCTGTATCTATGTTTTTCTCATACAATATACAGAATGCACTGTGTACTTCTACAGTGAAACAGTATCTGTGTCAGACAGCAGCACAGTGTAGGCATGACAGAGATGTCCCCACGCTGGGGGAGAGAGGAGCGCACACGGGCACATTGTCTTTGACTTGCTTTAGCTCATTCAAGACATTCGCTGTGCTGCCTCTTTTTCCCTCCAGCTGGTTCTCGTGCCCGAGTTGTCCTTGTTGTTCATGTCTTATGCATGCCACTTTCCCAGGCCACTGTTCCTCCCAGACAGGGAACACGCGGCGTGCCCATTAAATCTGTGTTCACCACATATCGGATTGTGTCATAGTCTCAAACAGGGTGACTGTACGCTTCATCCCCATGAATAAAAGATGGGTGTGACATTACCCAGGTTGCACTTTTTGGGGGGGCAGTGGGGCCATCTTCTGCAGGCAGTGGGGCCATCTTCTGCAGGCTTGACATCATCGTTGCCGTCTTGAATAAGCCTGGCTCAGTCATACTCTCCAAATAGGCAATTAAGTAAAAATGCTCCACAGGACTGGTTCAGCCCTGCCGTGAAGTGGACCGCACCGGCTGGAGCTGTGTGACTGTGTGAGAGCACAGCGGCGAGAAGTGCTAGGGAGAACACAACAGCCACAGTACCTGTTTGACAAGGCGGAGGCCACTGTTCCACCTTAACTCCATCTAGACTGAAGCGCCACAGAAGTACCACATCTCAACAGGCCGCCAGTCATTTCAGGCTACAGCTGTCAACAATCTCTCCCTGTGTTTTTGTGTCTTTGTTTGTTTGTTTGATTGTTTGTTTATTTGTTTGTTTCCGACTAATTAGCAGCGCCGACCACATGCCTGGCGAACAACACATCAGTGTATTGTATCTACATGTGTCTGGCTACATGAAAACATCCCATTAGCTTTCTATCTAGCAGCATTGTTATGTTCAGCATAGAGATGGCTACTGCCTGATTGTCTGCATGTTTGAATCATTTCTATTGGATTTTGTTCTACACATATGTTGTTCTACACATAATAAAGTCATGTTTTTTGAACCCTTAAAACCACTGCCTTCACTTGTCTGCTTTATGAACTGTAGTATCATTGTGTGCGGGTTAATAACTTCGGTTTACCGGGGGTTAGGATAACAATTCAAACGTGTCCGGAAAGAGGAGAAGCCAGGGAATCCAAAAGTTTGAATGGAGTCGATCCTCCACTCCTATCACCGTGGACACAGCGCGGAGCGAATTCCCTGTTAAAACCGGCATTTGACTCATGAGTGAAAGGCGAAAATGGCTGGACGGCAGCTGAACTCCCGGTTCATCGAGTTTACGGTTAAAAGCTTAACTTCTCGGGGTGTCAGCGCGGTGGTTAAGGGCTCAACATGACCGTAGACCGATGGTGAAGTTAGCAAAGGAGTATTGTGTTTGTACCACCTCCACAGCCGGTGTTATTCACGGACAAAGACGGTGCATAATAGCGATTTTTGTGTTGTGCTTGTTGTAAATAAAAGTTCTATGATTCATTGAAATGACATTAAACTAAGATAATACGATGGTCAGCATAATTTTTCGAATCTTTATTAATAAGCTATTACAGAAACTCTAGTGACATTTTCCTAGAGCGAATGTGGTATTTCAAGATGGCGGTTAGTGAAGAAATCTATGGACATGGGATGACGATTTCCATTGACCAATCAACGGTGTGCAGCGACACACGTCACACGCAGCCTGGCAAAAAGATCCGGATGTTAAAATGTAGTACCTGCTCTCGATGTGGAGCTAAAGAAGCGACCCGAACCGACCTGGGACGACAATGGAAAAGGGGAAAAGAAGCAGGCCGAAGCGGGCTGGCCTGCTTTGAAACACGCTGTCTCAGGAGGGCCTCCAAGATCTCCAAGGACCCGACCCACCCTGGGCACGAACACTTTGTCAAGCTGCCCTCGAACAGGAGGTACAGGACCCCGGCCGCTAAGACAAACAGACTGAAGAACTGCTTCTACCACAGGGCCGTCAAGGCCCTGAACACAGAAAAGGCCTAAGTTCTGGGCCCAGGACAAGTCCGGACGGATTGTAAATGGCAGCTAGTGCTGAGGCACAAACATGTACATTTTCAAGCCTGCAAACTGTGACACTTTAAAAAAAATGTGAAAAAATACTTTCTTGTGCAATATGACAACCCTAGTTGACTATCTGTGCAGTATAGTACAGTGGATTGTGTACATAGCCTCTATTGATGTAAACCAGCTCTTTATCTTCTTGTGATTTTATGCATCTATGCTTTTTCAAAATGTGTTTCTTTTTCCTTTCTTAAACACCAGGGGAGCCTCCCCTCCTAAATTTCGTTGTTTGGTACCTGTACTGTAACAATGACAAATAAAGTCTATCTATCTATCTATCTATCTATCTATCTATCTATCTATCTATCTATCTATCTATCTGGCTGCCATTAGCCCAGTAGCAGTGTCCATAGAGGAACTGGGGGTGGGCCCCATAGGCTAATGGGCCTGGTTTGTTTACCCTCTTTATTTGGCTTGGGTTTCCACAGTAATTGTCCCTGCTAATTGTCTCTTGGCTGCACTGCAAAAGAGCTTTCAGAGCCCATGAAATCAGTGTCAATGCCGGTGCTCTGTGTTGGAAATGTGAAATAGAGTTGAAAGTCTTAATCTGCAACACTGGGATCCCTCCTGTGCGTTGAATGGTGGGGAAGCACAGGAAAATTGCAAGTATGCGTAAAGTTGCATGCAGGATGGGTGCTAATTAGAGAAATCTTCAAAAAAGAGTCTGACTAATGGGGCTTTTCCATCAGCAGCCCAGGTCGGCCCAGGTCGGTTCGCGTCAGGTCGGTTCAGCCCGCTTTAGATCAGTTCTGGTTTTCCATTATACACAAACCGACCCGGACTAGTAGGAGGAGTAGACGATAGTAGGCGGAGTTACGCGTCATAACATTCACGAGACACAACACAGCAACAATAGCAGAATGGAGGAACTTGCAACTATCCTATGCCTTTCCCTCGGCATGTGGTATATTATTAACCGTGGTTTTTTGGAGAGAAAAGAGAGAAGACAGAAGAGCGAAGACAGAAGGAAGGATACTCGAAAGAGGAATGCTGAAAAGAGAAAGAAACGTATGTGGGCTATCGTAAGGAGATGGCTACTATTTTACCTCACTGACTGTAGCAGCATTGTTATGTTCAGCATAGAGATGGCTACTGCCTGATTGTCTGCATGTTTGAATCATTTCTATTGGATTTTGTTCTACACATATGTTGTTCTACACATAATAAAGTCATGTTTTTTGAACCCTTAAAACCACTGCCTTCACTTGTCTGCTTTATGAACTGTAGTATCATTGTGTGCGGGTTAATAACTTCGGTTTACCGGGGGTTAGGATAACAATTCAAACGTGTCCGGAAAGAGGAGAAGCCAGGGAATCCAAAAGTTTGAATGGAGTCGATCCTCCACTCCTATCACCGTGGACACAGCGCGGAGCGAATTCCCTGTTAAAACCGGCATTTGACTCATGAGTGAAAGGCGAAAATGGCTGGACGGCAGCTGAACTCCCGGTTCATCGAGTTTACGGTTAAAAGCTTAACTTCTCGGGGTGTCAGCGCGGTGGTTAAGGGCTCAACATGACCGTAGACCGATGGTGAAGTTAGCAAAGGAGTATTGTGTTTGTACCACCTCCACAGCCGGTGTTATTCACGGACAAAGACGGTGCATAATAGCGATTTTTGTGTTGTGCTTGTTGTAAATAAAAGTTCTATGATTCATTGAAATGACATTAAACTAAGATAATACGATGGTCAGCATAATTTTTCGAATCTTTATTAATAAGCTATTACAGAAACTCTAGTGACATTTTCCTAGAGCGAATGTGGTATTTCAAGATGGCGGTTAGTGAAGAAATCTATGGACATGGGATGACGATTTCCATTGACCAATCAACGGTGTGCAGCGACACACGTCACACGCAGCCTGGCAAAAAGATCCGGATGTTAAAATGTAGTACCTGCTCTCGATGTGGAGCTAAAGAAGCGACCCGAACCGACCTGGGACGACAATGGAAAAGGGGAAAAGAAGCAGGCCGAAGCGGGCTGGCCTGCTTTGGCCTGCTTTGGCGCTGTAATGGAAAAGCGCTATAAGTCTTCTCTGCCCGTTAACACAGCATTCAGACTTCTGGTTTCCATAGTGAACATACTTTCCTAGTTTCCATAAGTGAATTACTTAGCGAAAACCACATTCTTTAAATTACTCAGATGTTGGCAGCTACTGTAGCTTAGATCACCCTAGCAAAACTGGTCTTAAAAAGGCAAACTGATCTTTCTCTTCACAACTTCTCCCCTGAAATGATGGAATCCAATCCCGGGGGGGAGTCTCCTCCTGCTCACCAGCTCTACCCCGAAATACATGTATCTCAGAGATCTATACCCCAGTGTCAACTCCTGTAATGAGCTTTACACATTTCACAATGAAAAATAGTCGAAAAGGCTGAGAGATGCTTTTGAGTTAAAGCAAGAGGTTCTTTAATGTGTTTGCAAATGAGCTCACAAATCTCAGAGGCACTAGCCCAGCATCACGGAGGTGACTGAGAGGGTTGCCAGATCTGTGTGGGCTGGTACCGACCATCACCTCCATCTACTACTGTACATATGACACTGTCAGCGGAGGCCGGTGATGTAGATCGGACGACTGGCTCATTGTAATGCGTGGAATGGAATGAGGAATGGTATCAAACAAGTGTTCCATGCATTACAATGAGCCCGTCCTCCTGTCTCCTACCTCCTACCTCCTACCTCCTACCTCCTCCTGCCCCCTACCTCCTACCTCCTACCTCCTACCCCCTACCTCCACCAGCCTCCCCTGGACACTGTATGAGACAGGTGACTGGGATCACTTTAACGAGATAAGTGTTCACTTAACCACATTAACCGTTGTTCTTTCCTATCGTGTCAAGATGTTATTCCTCTTATATCCCAGTGACTTTTATTTTATTTGAAGACATTAATTTTGACCGAATTCAGGATTCAGCCGTCTTGGCCAGCACGCTTTACAGGGTTCAGTTGTTTCACTGTCAATGTCGGACTAGTGTGGGAAATGAATGAATGGCCTTCTGTGGTCGGGCAGTAGATTAAAACTCTTTTCTTCGCCCCAACTTTCTTGTTCAACATCCCTCCACATCTCCACTTAATTGTCATACAGAGAAGCTGGGGCTTTACTTGATCTCTGGAGGTTTGGCTAAGGTTTGTGGATGAAAGAGGACTCCAGTTGGAGGATGAAGGAGGAAGGGTGTAGCCGTAGTTCCCAATCATCCCCCAGTTAGAAAATCACTGGAAAGGGCTCTTATTACTTCAAAGCTCTGTGCATATCTAACATCGTGAAAAATTAATAAGGCTCATTTCAAATAGAGATGCGGTTGTTTTTCCTCCCCCTATCTTGAGCGCCTTTCCCCCCCTCAATCTATTTCAGACCATACTGGTACCAATAGGGAAGTCCTCAGAGAGACAAAGTGCTGGTAATCGGCGACGATACTAATAATCGGCTCTCCTTAATTAATGCGATAGTCATGGACAGCTCGGCTTCTCTGCCGAGAGAGCAGAGATGTTTGAGATGACTCCTGGAGTTTTCCTGTGCTGGAGAGAAAGAGAGAGAGAGAGAGAGAGAGAGAGAGAGAGAGAGAGAGAGAGAGAGAGAGAGAGAGAGAGAGAGAGAGAGAGAGAGAGAGGGAGAGAGAGAGAGAGAGAGAGAGAGAAAGAGAGAGAGAAAGAGAGAGAGAGAGAGAGAGAGAGAGAGAGAGAGAGAGAGAGAGAGAGAGAGAGAGAGAGGTATTGAGTGAACCAGTCCATCTGAGGATCGTTGTGGTTCTCAGCTCCCACAGTGGTCCTTTCCATTATCTTCTCAAGGTCAGAGAGGTCTGGGAGAAAAACAAACACACTAACAGAGCATTCACAGAATGACAAGTATGGAAGGAAATTGGCAATTAACATACAAAAAAAGAAAATAAAAAACGAAAAGCAGAACTTGGTTTCAAAGAAGAAAGACAAAAATCACCTGCAGCACCTGCAATGTGGAGGTGTGTACTGACAAATGCTCATTAGCTCTCTTGTCACAGACGTGATAACACAGCAGCAGTAGCGCCATTTGCACCTGCTGCAGTCTCCCAGATAATCGCTCAAGTCTTTTGAGAGTTTCTAGAGTCTGAATGTGATACAACTCATTCTGTACCGTGAGTTACTAGCGAGCTCTCCTTATACTTATGCTTACACACTATTGTAAGAATCTATCAAACTAAACTTTTTTTGTTATCCCTTGGGTTTTAGTCTCATCTAGAAGTTGTTCAGTAAACTTAAGTTATCCACAGGGTGTTCTGCTTGCATCGTTGGTGTAAATTGCTTGTTTTTTAATTTCACTTACACGTGTGAGTTCTGCTCCAATGGCCTTAGGGATGGATTAGGACTGTCATTGTTTCAGATCCTTAACACCAAGCACATGTATTCTTCTCTCTGTGCTCAGAATATTCTGAAGATAGGCCCTTGAACTCTGTTTTTACACTGGCCTCAGAAAAGCTGAAATCTGAAAGCGTCAATGCCAAACATTAAAGAATTGCCATTAAAATGATTTTCTGTCTGTCCACAGATAGGCCTAAATATTTATTGGCAATTGAGTGTTTTTTAATGCTTCGCTTCCGGCAACGGAATAAGATGTTGGCCTCCCAGCTACCTGTCAGGAATGTCAAGCACACTGATCTGAAGCATGATGAAATATGGGTATTCTATTACTGAAAGACGGCCATTATCAAACATTTACGCTGTACATTGAGTGGTGTGACTGATGATTGAAGTGAGATTGTCAGCTCTCCCACAAAAGGGTAAAAGGCCAAGGAAAGGAGCTTACAACTGTTATGTACCGTAGATGTATGGTTTACAACTTGTGAGCTTAGAATTATACGGTTCTATCTCCGTTTAGGGTAGTTCAGAGATATTGAGCGTCAACGTTTTTACATTCCAAATCCATTATGTTTTGTGAGATGGAACCGTTGTATTTTATTAATTACTAACTAAAACATTTCAACATTTTAAAAATAACACCACACAGGCATTAATAAACACCTAATGGATCAGATTCTGTAAAAAACTTAATTTTTTTTAGATAGAACCTTATAATTCTAACGTCACGAACTGTCTATGTAGAGGTAAGGTTTACAATTGTCAATGTAGAGGTAAGGTTTCTTTCACTGCCCCAAAGCAGTCTCAGACTTCAGACTGATATAGCGTAGGTGGAAACTATATTGATGAGGTGTGTGTGTATGTTTCACATTGATGGAGTGTAGGTGTGTTCTACATTGATGGTGTGTGTGTGTTCCACATTGATGTGGTGTGTAGGTGTGTTCCACATTGATGTGGTGTGTAGGTGTGTTCCACATTGATGTGGTGTGTGTGTGTGTGTTCCACATTGATGTGGTGTGTGTGTGTTCCACATTGATGTGGTGTGTAGGTGTGTTCCACATTGATGTGGTGTGTAGGTGTGTTCCACATTGATGTGGTGTGTGTGTGTTCCACATTGATGTGGTGTGTGTGTGTTCCACATTGATGTGGTGTGTGTGTGTTCCACATTGATGTGGTGTGTAGGTCTGTTCCACATTGATGTGGTGTGTAGGTGTGTTCCACATTGATGGAGTGTGTGTGTTCCACATTGATGTGGTGTGTAGGTGTGTTCCACATTGATGTGGTGTGTAGGTGTGTTCTACATACAGGTACAATATTCAGGTACATACAGGTACAATATGCACCCAGAACACTGCCTGTGGCCTCCATCACCTGCCAACCCCTGACAACTCTGCAGTAAAGAAAAACTGGTTATGGAAAATGAGTGAAGAAGCGTAAATAAACCACTGAGTAACAAAGAATTTCTAGGAGTTAGAGTTTCAGAAATTATGTTTTAGACAATGACTAATTATTTTTTTTGTGAGATTTATATTATGTAGCCTACATCATTTACCTTTATCGTGACGTTAGAATTATAAGGTTCTATCTCCATTTTGGTCAAAATTGAGTTTTTTACATAATCTGATCCATTAGGTGTTTATTAATGCCTGTGTGGTGTTATTTTTAAAATGTTGACATTTTTTGTTAGTAATTAATAAAATACAAAGGTTCCATCTCACAAAACATAATGGAATGTAAACACTTTGATGCTCAATATCTCTGAACTACCCTAAACGGAGATAGAACCGTATAATTCTAAGCTCACGTTATGCTCTCGGCTATGTGTTGAGTGTTGATGGAATGCTGTATGATAAAATGAAAAGTTATTCCGTGACAGGATTTGATTTGCTTAAATCAAAGGTACTGTATGTTCAAGGTGTGTTCAGTATGCAGTATTTGTTTTTGTTCTGTGGGTTTTCGTCATTCCTGAATGTAGGATACAGATTGACAACTCAAATCACTCGTGTATGAAATGAACAAACCAGTATGGAAAACTGGTGATGTTTTTTTACCCCACAACAGTGGTAGATGCTGTGCTGCAACAGAGGTTATAATGACTCCATTGTTGAGATAATAGCACATTCTGAAGCATCCAAGTGATCCTTTGTTCAGCTGATTTGAAACAGAAGAGAAGTGTTTGAATCAAATAGCTTCCAATGAGATAAGGCCACAAGTTGGTGGTGTAGCTGTTTTGGCTCCAATTAAGAGGATCTCCTCTGAGTGAAAAGCATTTGTTCTTTAATGACTAGATGACACCAGGCCTCATTCTATTTGTATCGTGCAGCGTTTTCTATTCATCACCGTCACAGCAGGTAGACAGGCGCTATGCTGCGCCCATAATTATAAATTAATTCAATCATCATTGTTGATACTATGACTGACTTGTGGAACAGAGTGGCAAAACAACACAGAAACGGATGTTTTGAGGATGCTTTCTCATGTCTCCTATAATGGTGAGTGTGTCGCTGAGAAATATGTTGGACAACTGTAAAATATCTATCCCGACAGATTTGGTGTCAAATATGAGATGATTAATTGCATCTGACGAAAAGCAATTAATTGATTTAGTTGTGATTATTTGGAATTATCAGGTTACTCATTTATTTTCAGAGCCTTTTCTTCTGACAGATTGATGCATGACATTCAAACCTACCATAGGACACTATCTCTTGCCAGTGTGGTAACTGATTAGGAGTGGAACCAATATGGTGCAGAGAGATTAATGGGTTATGTCAGTGCCGACAGCAATGATCAGTAACCTCAGATTTAAATTCAACAGGTCTTCGTCATGCGTGTCTGTAGGTGTGTACATGTGTGCGCGTCATTTTCTTCCTTTCTCCCATTCCTCCCTATCCTCTGTCCTCTATCTGCCCCTGTCCTATCCTCTGTCCTCTATCTGCCCCTGCCCTGTCCTCTGTCCTCTATCTGCCCCTGCCCTATCCTCTGTCCTCTATCTGCCCCTGCCCTATCCTCTGTCCTCTATCTGCCCCTGCCCTATCCTCTGTCCTCTATCTGCCCCTGCCCTATCCTCTGTCCTCTATCTGCCCCTGCCCTATCCTCTGTCCTCTATCTGCCCCTGCCCTATCCTCTGTCCTCTATCTGCCCCTGCCCTATCCTCTGTCCTCTATCTGCCCCTGCCCTATCCTCTGTCCTCTATCTGCCCCTGCCCTATCCTCTATCCTCTATCTGCCCCTGCCCTATCCTCTGTCCTCTATCTGCCCCTGTCCTATCCTCTGTCCTCTATCTGCCCCCCCTGCCCTATCCTCTGTCCTCTATCTGCCCCTGGCCTATCCTCTGTCCTCTATCTGCCCCTGCCCTATCCTCTGTCCTCTATCTGCCCCTGCCCTATCCTCTGTCCTCTATCTGCCCCTGCCCTATCCTCTGTCCTCTATCTGCCCCTGCCCTATCCTCTGTCCTCTATCTGCCCCTGCCCTATCCTCTGTCCTCTATCTGCCCCTGCCCTATCCTCTATCCTCTATCTGCCCCTGCCCTATCCTCTGTCCTCTATCTGCCCCTGCCCTATCCTCTGTCCTCTATCTGCCCCTGCTCTATCCTCTGTCCTCTATCTGCCCCTGCCCTATCCTCTGTCCTCTATCTGCCCCTGCCCTATCCTCTGTCCTCTATCTGCCCCTGCCCTATCCTCTGTCTGTCCTCTATCTGCCCCTGCCCTATCCTCTGTCCTCTATCTGCCCCTCCCTATCCTCTGTCCTCTATCTGCCCCTGCCCTATCCTCTGTCTGTCCTCTATCTGCCCCTGCCCTGTCCTCTGTCCTCTATCTGCCCCTGCCCTATCCTCTGTCCTCTATCTGCCCCTGTCCTATCCTCTGTCCTCTATCTGCCCCTGCCCTATCCTCTGTCCTCTATCTGCCCCTGCCCTATCCTCTGTCCTCTATCTGCCCCTGCCCTATCCTCTGTCCTCTATCTGCCCCTGCCCTATCCTCTGTCCTCTATCTGCCCCCGCCCTATCCTCTGTCCTCTATCTGCCCCTGCCCTATCCTCTGTCCTCTATCTGCCCCTGCCCTATCCTCTGTCCTCTATCTGCCCCTGCCCTATCCTCTGTCCTCTATCTGCCCCTGCCCTATCCTCTTTCCTCTATCTGCCCCTGCCCTATCCTCTGTCCTCTATCTGCCCCTGCCCTATCCTCTGTCCTCTATCTGCCCCCGCCCTATCCTCTGTCCTCTATCTGCCCCTGCCCTATCCTCTGTCCTCTATCTGCCCCTGCCCTATCCTCTGTCCTCTATCTGCCCCTGCCCTATCCTCTATCCTCTATCTGCCCCTGTCCTATCCTCTGTCCTCTATCTGCCCCTGCCCTATCCTCTGTCCTCTATCTGCCCCTGCCCTATCCTCTATCCTCTATCTGCCCCTGTCCTATCCTCTGTCCTCTATCTGCCCCTGCCCTATCCTCTATCCTCTATCTGCCCCTGCCCTATCCTCTGTCCTCTATCTGCCCCTGCCCTATCCTCTGTCCTCTATCTGCCCCTGCCCTATCCTCTGTCCTCTATCTGCCCCTGCCCTATCCTCTGTCCTCTATCTGCCCCTGCCCTATCCTCTCTCTGCCCCGTTCTCTGTCTGCCTCCTTCATCTCCTTCTGCTCTGGTTGACTTAGCATCACTAAACTCAATAATGAATGCCCCCTGATAATTAGCACATACTGAATATGAAGGATCTCATATGGAACATATTGGTTTAGATGAATTAATGATAGATAGGTGGATAATGGGTAGGATAGCCAACAGGGGGGGATCAAGGTCCATAGAGTATTTCAAAGCCCAGGCAGCAAGTCAATGCTGGCAAATCTGATCAATCTGGACTTTAGCAGACATTGTATGTGGGGGTGAAGTAGTTCAAAGAGTAAAGATCCAACAATGACAGAATGACAGGTCGAATCCATTTTATCCATATTCTTATTCCTGGCAGAAGTGATCTCTCCATCAGCCAGCTGCATACGGTATAGTGCCAATACTGATATTCCTGGCTAAAGCAGATTTTGTGTGTTAGGCCTCATATTTTAGATCATTACAGTATTAGCATTTTCTCAAACATTTTCTGAGTATGAAACCCTTGCTTCGGGATAGTCAAGCTTTTGTATTCCTTTGTGTAGAGGCCATGGTTGGAAAGCTGTCAACAGCGAACAGTAGTGGGCACACACAACAGACGGCATAGCTGAGCTACAATAGCTCCCCCTGGTGGACCAAAAGCATCACACTGGGGCTGTCTTGGCCTGGTGTTTATATATCTCCTTTTTATATGTCTCCTTTGAGTTTTCCTTTTAAAAAGAAATATCCCAATTATGGGCATATATTTATGTTTATTCAGTGATTTTCAGAAAGTACAACAAGTTTCTAGCCAGGGGGATTGCGTTTAACAACAAAAACAAATTCTCATAGGGGGTCATTTCTTTCGACTTTTTCCTCTTATGTGTTTGACAACCGAACATCGAAAATCTGTGTCAAACTGGATAATGAATATGAGGAAAACAAATGTTTTTGTTGTTTTATTTAAAGTGAGGTGTCCCTTTAAACATTGTGCTTTACATTGAATTTTAGAGTGATGCAAAAGCTTTGATCAGTTCATGATCAATGCATGAGGATTATAAAGTGTTAAATTCCTCAGGCTTCATGATGGGTATGGACGTATTGTCCCCACATCACTGTAGTGACTGTGGAGTGGCCAGCAGCTGTCCACTGTTGGGTCTCTACAGGGTGAGAAGGTCATGGTGGGGCAGCTCCATTAACTCTCTGTTAAGACAGTGTGGCTGTGCATAGTGTGAACTCAGCTAACTCACTGGTGCAACTCATCAACTCAACTGAGCATCTGGTTGTCATAAGGCCCTGCATCTGAAGGTCTTCTCCTCTGCTCTCTAATTCAGAGACTCCCACACAGTGGCTCACGGGTAATGGTGGAATCTTCTGAATACTGATACTGTAAGCACCTAGACTGAAACTGTATTGAATGATTGTATTTAGATGAAGAGTCTTTAAAAAGGTATGATGCATGATGATCGTATGATCACTGGGTGATCCTTTTCAACCATAACAGTACCTACTGCTATATTGTCATATTATGTGTGTGTGTGTGTGTGTGTGTGTGTGCATTTGCATGTGTGTACAGTGTGTGTGTGTGTGTGTGTGTGTGTGTGTGTGTATGTGTGTGTGTGTGTGCGTGTGCGTGCGTGTGTGTGTGTGTGTGTGTGCGTGTGCGTGTGCGTGTGTGTGTGAACGTGTGTGTGTGTGTGCGTGTGTCTGTGTGTGTGAGAAGTGTGTATCAAGTTGCAGGTGTGTGTGTGTGGGAGTAGGAGTGAGACAGAGGGACCCTCTGCTGTGCTCATGCTCGTTGTGTTCAGCAGGGGTGCGGAAACGCCGTCTTGGCAACATGCGTGTGACATGTGAGCCTGGTAGGTGTCTGTGGCACACTTGCGGCAGCCAGGAATAACCATCAGGCACCAGACCACAGCTGTGCCAATCTGCCACTTCTACAGGGCTACAACACACTGTCAACACAGGGATATAATAGTATATGCAGGGTAGGCCTACGGAACATGTCCATTAACATAGGCCAGGTTAGTCTGTCATACCTGTAGCATGATGGAGCCATGACAGAGTCAATGCCTTGAATGAAATGTACATTGGAAAAACAAAAGAATGGCCTCAGATATATACTGTAGTATCAAATCTATGACATAGTATTTTAGCATATTCCAGGTACGGACTGTGTGCTTTCGCTTGTACAGCTGTACAGCTGTACAGCTGTACAGCTGTACAGGGTTGTACAGCTGAGGGCATTGGTGTAAGGTATTTGGGAGCCCCCTTGTCTCTTCCCCCAATGGCAGGATGGTGGGTTTCCTTTGCAGCAGAGGCGCAGGGCTTCAGGAGTCAGAGCCGAGAAGAGCAGTCCCTGGCTCTGGGCACGTAGCATGTTCTCATTACCACTAACAGCCTTGAGCCTGCCTCGTCATTAGAGAGAATTATTCTCAATCCAATCCGCCTATTGGTTACGCTACGGAACACAGACCCGCAATCTGTCCTGATCGGATGGTAGAATTTACCTCCTGATGCCTCCTGAATCCCAAAGGACAAAGAGGCAGGCAGGGGAAGTGGCTTCATGGTGCTAGTTTTCTCACCTCCACTCCTGTCACCTGCCATCACTGATTGCCTGTGGACATAATCTCACCAAGGTTTGTGTTTGTGGAGGTGAAAAGAGTGAGGAGAAAAAAGAAAGGTCCAATATGCATTTATGCCACTCATGATTCCATTGGCTAGCCACACGATATGCATACTTGTCGAACCAAGAGATGGAAAGAACAATGGAGAAAAGACAATTCAATAGTCCCACTAGTAAGACTGGGCTACATTTTCAGAAGATCTATGCTTTAGCGAAGGTTTCCTCTGTCCTCTTCTATTAAAGATTGGTGTCTTTGATTCCTCTTAACAGCAAAGGGAGACACTGGGCTGCAGAGGAAGGGGAGGCATGGAAAACAATGACCTCTCGAACTATGGGGATAAATCAGGTTAAAATCAACAATAGAAAGCACCCTAAACGTTTGCACCCATGTGCAGGCAAAAAACAATTTGTTGTTTTATAGAATAAAATCAATCCTGCCCCCCATTCTCTCTCTCCTGTCATGCCTCGACCCCCCCCCCCCCTCTCTCTCTCTCTCTCTCTCTTTCTCTTTCTTTCTCTCTCTCTCTCTCCCCCTCTCTGTGTGGAGGGGCGCAGGCTGGGAATATGAATTACCTGGCAGGCAGGCAGCGTTCAGCTCGGTTGACTGCTGTCAGCCAGGAAAGGATGGATGAGAAGAGACATAGAGGGATGAGACTGACCCTCCTCCCTCCCTCTCCTGTTTTTCCTAAATAACCATGTTCCTGTGTGCATGTAGAAATAGTTTTTTGTCTATTCCACTCTAGCTTACAATACTGTATGAAACATAATGCCATGAACAATGATGACTTCTAGCTCAACAGGTCTGCCTCTGGTTGCTGTATTCTTCTAAGGGATGTCTATGTAGGCCTAATGTGAAAGAGTTGTGTACCAACTTAAATTAAATTAAGACCAATTAATGAATAGACCAATGAATGAGTAGACCTTGTATGAATACAGAACCTTAGTCTAATGTTTGGCCTTGTCTTTCAAACTGTCCGTTGAATGCACATGTGGTAAAGGTCCAGCACATACATTTGAAAACATGCATATGGTAGGCTACGTTTTCTAATAGCACCAAACATATTCATATCCTTGTAAACAAACCAAACATGAAATAGGCACATACCAGATTTTAGAAACACACTTTGTTTGGACTAATACAACCCTCTTCACTGAACAATCTTCATTCATTGATGGCTACCGATTTATCCTGACCATTTAGCACTATTTAAAGCTATAATCTACAAACTACTACTACTAGGTCGTCCTCGGACAAGCCCTCCATCAGTGCTTCCAGACATCCCGATCCTCCATACATCTGGCTAGCTCACCAGTACTTTCCGCTCCTGCATCTTTCCACAAACTGTACTTTTGAATCGAACATTTTCTAACTTACGGATATTCCTAAAAACTGCACGACTCCGAAATTTGTGAAGTGTGACAACTTGGGAGATTACAACCTTTAGATAATTACTAGTATAATAATGATAAACTTTAGAACCTCTTTGTTCTGGAAAGGCGTTGTCTGACCCTGTGCTCTGAAATCTGTTATCTTTACTGGATCATATTTCATTCTCAACTGCAGGGTGCTATTGGCTTAAGGCTCACTGATTACACACACACACACACACACACACACACACACACACACACACACACACACACATGCATAACATCTTCAAAAGGGCAAATGAAAGATGTTGACCACAAGATCTGACGTTGGCATCAAAGAAATAAAAGGACGAGGGAACAAGCCTTGGGAATACCACCCCCCTCACCAATTCCCAGCATGCCCTTTGCCTGTGGCACTTGAAAACTCATTAATTGGGGTTCTGTCGTAAATGTCTTAGCATTCGCCGATAGCACTGAAGGAGCTTGTACAGTCCTGATCACTACATGAACCGCCTAAGCCTACTGACTGACTGAGAGGCATCCACTGGCCCTGGGAGATAGCAGCATCATAGTCTAGCTAGTCTGCATCAATGACCTGGAGGTCATTCGAAGACGCTCTCTCCAAAACTGCGGGGGTTGGATTTGGGGATGACTTTGAAACACTGCTGGCCTACAGTGATTCAGTACAGTACGCTGTCTAAGGGGACCCGTGGATAGAGGTTCTCTATGAAACAGGGATGATTTGATTATGTGGTCCACAGGTAGATGATGATATAATACCTAAGGGGACGATACCAAACCATGGAAACTGAAAGGATCAGAGACCGAAAGGAACAATAACAATTGATCATGTTGAAAGGTTGCTCTTGTGAAATAGCACTATAGAGCAAGAAGAGGTCCTCGTTTTGTTCATCCTCATGGCTCATTTCAAGGGTACTCTCCCCACTTCATCTAAGTTAACCATCTGTGAAAAAAGGTGGGGAGATGTGTTCATACCTTCCTGGCAGAACAGCAAAATGGTCCCGTCTTCATAATCACGAGGTGCTTCCAATTATTGCTTAATGTAGCAAAGCTCCATAGCACACTATTCTGTCCAGCAAATCAAGTCTCTAGTTTTTTTTATTTCTTCCAGGATTGGTTTCACCGTCACACTGCACTGGTCTCCCCACCCTCATTAGCTAGCTGATTGGCTCTTACTAGATGGCAGAGTTCTAGAGCAGTGAGTGGCCTTTTTACTATGTCTCCACCATGACAGGACGGTTTCCTCTTGACCCTATTAGAGGATACATTATATCTACTGTGATGCTTCTTGGTTGAATTGAACACCAAAACCACTTTGCAATGTTGAATAACAAGGAGAGGTGATTTCCAACCCACTAATCCAATAGATACAAGACACAGTAGAAGTGTTGGAGGACAATTAAGTTAGAGGTAAACTACGGTAACTGTTGAAGCCATCCCAAAGAAACAGGAGAGTGTGTTTCATCGAACCCATCACAGCTGCAGGCATATGTGTGTGTGGCCTTGAACAAACCCATCTCCACTCTGCTTGCTTTGAAGTTCTCTTTGGATGACTCTTCCCACTGTGTGGCCCGACACTTTGCTTTTTCCCTCTCCTTCTCTAGTGCCTTTAAGGCTATGTACAGTATAAGAGAACCCACCCATGCAGAGATCCATTAGGCAAAAACCAATTTCACACAGAGCCAATTTCATAAATATTGAGTATGAGCCCACCTTTAGCTGTGCTTTAGTAGCTTTCAGAGGGAAATACCAAGCTATAAACAACAAACCCAGGCTAAGCACACCTTTTTTTAACTGACACTTCGGATTACGTCAATCTCATACACGCTGTAGGCACAGAGTATATCCTCCCTACGACTCACATAACTGGTAAGGTATACATGTATATACACTGAAGGAAGTTATAATGCATAATATAATCGGGAACACATCATCACCAAGATCAAACACAACTGGGTCTGTAAGGGAGATTAAACATGGGATACAGACCTGAACAAACTCTGGCATACTTACTAATTACTTACTAAGTAATACAGTTCTGTAAGATGATGCCTTTGAACTTCATTCAATGTGTGTCAAATGCATAACATTGACTTAAATCAGTATTGTCTGGAGAGTGTCCCTATTAACAGAGCACAGTGGATTTGGCTTTGACCATACTAGCTTGTTACGGCCAGACCCCCACCGCTCCCGCCCTCTCACCCCCTCTCTACACTGGCATCCCTCTGTGGAGCCCCTATCATCCCATATAGGTTTTACATTGAAAAGTCTCTTTTATACGCCCCCACTTCACCAACGCACTAGCAATTAGAATTAGAAACTAAATACAAATTCAAATGACTAATTGTCTTTAAAGGAACGTAAAGTAGAAAGTAAGTTTGTCGCCTAACCTCTGGCCACTGCAGCAAAATTCAGTTCAAATTCCAAACAACAACATCCTCCCTAATAATAATAATAATAATATAAAGCCCCGGAATGGACTTACAGTGTCAGACATTAGCTATTGTGTTTCTGTATACACGCACAGTAAATAATAACAATAAAAAAGAGCATGTCTGTATACAAACTAAGTATCAGATAGGACACTCCATTTGAGAAAGTGCTTTCGCTGGACAAAAAATTGCGGTCCTGAAATATTTCTTTCAAGGAATATCATTCCCTGATCGCTGATTAAACATGGTCATTACAACCATTAGGAAGCTGTTACATCCAGGACCTTTAAGGGGAATGTTTTATATTTAGGCCTCTCTTCCCTCACTGTCAGGTGTACCAATGATGCTCACCTGCTGAATAAAACATGCTTCACCCCACTCCACTCTACTATTCCCTCTTCCGCTCCAGGTACTGGTTAACCAGTTAACCGTTTTCTCCACCAAGCCTTTTCCATCCCAGAGAGACAGGTGTAGGCTAGTGGAGAACCAGCCCAGAGCATGCAGGATACCGTACTAAAGAGAAATCAATCTGGGCTGATCTGGAGATGGAATCCACTGAGGACTGGCAGCCTGAAGTCTGCTCTGTTCACTTCTCCTCTTCTGGCTTGTTTGAACACAACTCCCTCCACTCGTTTAAATCCACTCCTTTGTAAAAAAACAAAAACAAAAAAAACTGCCTACCCAGGGCCATTTTGGCTGATGCTGAAAGTTCTGAAAGGCCATTTTTTTAAATTCTACAGTAAATAAACATGACCTGTTACAGAGTTTAGTTATCTAATTAAATAATGTTTCAGTGCTTGAAGAGGGGCTGGATGTTTCCTGTGGCTTTCCAGCATGTTGCCAAACAAGCCTCCATTTTCAAAGAGCCTAATTGCAATAATTTTCTCTCTTTGCTGATGAATATCTGGTATCTCACATTTAATGTCATTCGTTGTACAGCCAGAGTTTATTACAAATGTCTATCAAACTCTTAATTACATAGAACATAGAGTATGCAGAGGCAGTGTTCAGCAGCCTGGTATAACTGCGTCATCATTTTGTTACTAAAAATGGACAATAAACAAGCTAATTCTGCAAGGCTGACATTTTCATTGCAATGAATATAAACATACCCAAATGAACACTAGGCATTAACTCCGAAGCTCACTGTGTGACTGCAAAAAAAAAAAAAAACTATTGGAGAACTCTTGAGACACTCACCTCACCTCTGTCTAGGCCCTGCAGGGATAAAACAGACAAACAACTGGTGTGTGTGTGTGTGTGTGTGTGTGTGTGTGTGTGTGTGTGTGTGTGTGTGTGTGTGTGTGTGTGTGCGTGCGTGCGTGCGTGCGTGCGTGCGTGCGTGCGTGCGTGCGTGCGTGCGTGCGTGCGTGCGTGCGTGCGTGCGTGCGTGCGTGCGTGCGTGCGTGCGTGCGTGCGTGCGTGTTGTGTGTGAAGTAGCAACTGACTCATGTAAGGAAACACTAGTCTTGATAGTGTTGTTGCACAGATATTGATTATGTGCTCTATGGTCAATTAGCTGACACAGTCCATCAGTCGCTACACCTACAGCAGAATAGTGTGGGAAGGCGAGGAGGAGGAAAGGGAGGACAAGTCCCTCTGGCTACCTCACCTGGCAGAAAACAGCAGTGTTGATCTAAAGGTTTGCTGGAGTTCATAAGGTGAGAGAGTGTGATTTAAGACGGGAGATCATGTCACCTCCTCTGCAACACTGCTAAATGACATGACCTCCCATCAAGTACTGTGTTAACCCCTGGAAATCTATAACGCATCCCAGATCAACAATACAGTCTGTCTATTGCTGTAGCAAGCCCACAATATGTTATTGCTCATATAGATTTATTTTAATCCTGTTCTTTTATCAACTGCTAAGTAAGACCACCATATAGTAAGCTAGTCACTTTAGCTAGCTAAAGATATTGGCCCCCGCAAATCATTTGACAATTTGTTTAGCAATTATGTTACGATGTTTCTGTCGAACCCCGCAGTGAAGGTATCTAAGCAACGTAATGTAGCTAGTGAACAGCTACATTAAAACTTAATAAAATTACGGATAGTATTTAAAATTATATTTTACGGGAGAAAGACTTCTGTTACGTAGCCTACTTCCTGTACACAATTGCAGAAAGTAGGTAGTAGGTAGTAATGACCAGTCCTCCACCCTGAATTATCCACATTATCCCTGCCTTTAAAAACACTAGAGTAGCCTACTGCAAGCCTGAATGTCATACCCTAGCTTCCTCAGAGCGTGTACTGTTTAAAATGAGCCCTCTGTCTCTTCCTCCTCTCTTGGCAACCAAGCAAGGGCAACTGAGATGCACTGTTTGCTTATAATTGAATGAATCCAGACACCTCTTCAATAATATAAATGCATTTGCATCGGAGGAGGACACCCTGCAGGCATGCCTGTGATTGATCAGAGGGCTTGCGCCATGACGACAGCACTGGTCGTCGTCGGGTGCCCAGGGGATGGATGGTGGCCCGTTGAGAGGAGCGAGGAGTGTACTGTGGAGTGCTGGGTGCTGCTGTGCTGCCTCCCTACATTCTGTCGGCCATAGAAACGGAAGGCAGAGCTGAGTGTGAATAGTGAGAATCATCTGTATTTTAACAAGGGTAATCGATGAGCGCTCAGATCTCATTATGACTTTCATTCCTGTCTGCTAGGAACCATTACTCCTCCAGGCAGAGCGGAGCGGAGCACTGCCACCCTGTGACGCCCTGTCATACCTGGCACCCTGTTGCCATGGTGGTGGGAGGTGTAATAAATGTTATTGTTCTCCATCTCCAGGGAGTGTTAAATTGAAAATGGCTCAGACAATGTGCCTGGGGTAGAAATATAGCTACAGAGGAGGCCTATATCCCTCTTCCTTTTAACCCTTTAGCTTTGGTAACAATGGAAGATTCCTCTGCCATTGTGTCACACTGAGAAGTCAGTATAGGCTCAGCTGAACAGATGCTGTTGATTGACAGGGAATCAACGGAACCTTTCCTCGAGCCTCCTTGTTTGGCAGAACTTGAGGGATTGGTTCAATGTGGGTCAAAGGAGGGGAGGCATAGCTGGGATCAGACACAAGTGTCCTGTAGTGAAATATTTACTTGCCCTGGATTCATATCTAATGAGTTTTTTTTTCTTCTTTTGGCGGTTATGCAACCAGCATCTTCTTGCATTTTTAATTATATCTGGTGTTGTTCAGAACACTCTACAGGGGGCTGGAGTACCGTAGTCTTTCATTATGAGCTCATCTCCCCCATTCTTCACGTGATCCCAATCTACAGTCAATACCGAGGTTGGGTAAGCTTCTAAAAATAACTCTCTTTTAGAATGGCAACTGTCTTTTTAGAATGGCAACAGTCTGACTATGACGATCTGAATGGCAAACTTAATTTGCCTGAACAGGATCCTCAGACCTCTTGGCACCATCTCTATATAGGAGAGATTTTTTTGGAAGAACCAGATGTTCACCTACCTCGTAGTCGTAGTCCAACACTAGTTACCACAGTGTTGCATAGCATGCTGCATCCATACTGTAGCACTGCCGTACTGAAAGAGGGATTTCTGTGGTTACGAGAGAGCCATGGTCCATTGTCCTGTCTCTAATTAGCTGTGAATGTGCCGAGCTCACTCTGCAGGGGGCCTGTAGTTAAGTACAGAACATCCAAGCCTTTACATGCTCAGACTCATTTGATACTCCAGGCCTGAGTAGCCATGATAACAATGGACACTTTGATCATGATATGATAATCTAACAACATGTGTAATTTCCATAAAACCATTACAAGCCTTTTGATTCTCCTCACCGGGGTTCTCATAGGGACTGCCGTCACTGTAGGCCTTATAGCAACAGATCACTGTCTCCATCACTGTAGGCCATGTAGCAACAGATCACTGTCTCCATCACTGTAGGCCATGTAGCAACAGATCAGACATAAAGAAAGAAAGGAGAAAGCCCTGAAGTGATTCAGAAGATTGAAAGCTATTTCTGTTGAATATGACTCAGTGTGATGCTGTTTTGTTGTTGTGGTTCTTATTTTTGTTGTATATATTCTCATATCTGTTCATTGTCCCACAGAAACAATTCAACCACAGGAGACGTGTTGTCTAAATGTCCAATGTTTCATTCCCTGAAGTTTGAAATGCATTATAAAGTAGTTATTACATGAAATCACATCCCATAATTATACCCTACATTGCTTAGCAGTTAGCACTAAATACCCTCATTGGGTGATGCAGATACAGAGGGATGTTGAGGGATGCTTCCAGACATTCACAGGCTTACCACAGTTTTACTACACTAGAGGATTCTTCTCAGCATAGGCCCTCCCTGTGAGAACACGCCGGGTGTTTGGCATTCAGGGGATTGAGGTACAGTCACACTGGACTGCACAGGGAAATCTCTCCCTCTCCATCGGAATACTAACACCAATTCTCCACGATGCATAATTGCACCTCCTTCAACTAAACAAGGGAGTTGATAGGACCCAGTGCAGTTTTGTTATGCTAACTGCAAAATGCAACATTTTAAGTCCCTGCCGTTTACATTTTACAAAGCAAATTTCTAGAAATTAGAATAAAAATTAGGAGTGGAAAGGCACATATACATTCAGCGAAGAGTGAAAATGACAGCTGTTCAAGTATGAATGAATGAATGGCCTTTATTTATGTAAATCAGCTCTTTTCTCTTTTTTGTTTTACCCTTGGCTCTCTTGTTTTTAGTCTTTTTTCCAAGCACCAAGGGAGCCCCCCCTCCTAAATTTCGTTGTATGGTACCTGTACTGTATAAATGACAATAAAGACCATTCATTCATTCATTCATTCATACTTGAACAGCTGTCATTTTCACTCTTTTCTACTTGATATTGAACCAGTGAGTTTACTGGAAAGACCTTTAATGTTTACAATAACAGGCCTGCACTATATTTTCTGAATAATGCTATTCCATGAAAACAAAGTATACAATTGATTGATTGATTGATTGTACTTTATTGTCCCCGAGGGGAAATTTGTCTTGGGCATGGTACTTTCATGCTTCAAGTGCAACAGTGACGATACATACAACATACAGTAGACAAAGTAAACAACAGGACAGCAACAAACATTGGGTGACATTGGCAGCAGTTTCCACCTGGACATGGCATCATTTGGTATAAATATATATTGCACATAACCCTTCAAGTGGTGTTTTCGAATATTGCACATGGCCCTTCAAGTGGTGTCTAAGATAAAGTGCAGGTGCTGGTGATCATGTCCTAATCATCGTTTCTGCTTGAGAGAATTGATTAGTTTAATGGAGAATGGGACAAATGATAGTTTTAAGAGCTTATAGTTACATCTTGGCATGCGAAGCCTTCTACCTAGGGGGAGAACTTCGTATTCTGTGGAGAGCGGATGTTGGGGGTCTGCGATTATCTTGTTAGCCTTGTCCAGGACAGCTTTTTCATATAGTTTATTTAGGATCACATAGTCTCCCCATAATCCCCCCTTTAGTTTTTCATTGAGTGTTGTTATTGATTGCAGGATATACAGAGTGGAGTATAATTAACACGTCTGTGTATCTGCATTGTAACAGCAATATGGCAAACCCCCTCTGTAAGGTAACACTAATGGTAACTCTAACCCCCTGATGGCTGAATAAACAATTAAGTGGTATAATCATCATTGCTGGGAGAAACCATTAGACCTAATGGGCAGCATCTCACAGACAGCAAAGGTATTTAATAAGAACATAATGAGTCTTACATAGGGAACACAAGACATGTGGAACATTACATGCAATGGTATTGTCATGCTGCTGTATTCAATTGTAATTAAGTGTGTGTGAGTGTGTGTGTAACAGGATCCTCAGACCTCTTGGCAACACACACAAACACAGTCACAAATTGTTGTATTGCTCTCGCCAGGTACCACACACATTTCTATGATCCCCTTATGGTGTTTACCTCTTTCCTGGCACCTTGCGGGGGCATGAGACGGCAGCCAATGGTTGGTGCGGCACTGGCACAGGCACCTCCAGCATGTAAGCTCAAAGGCAAGCTCCTCATCTAGATGCCAATCAAATCTGCATAAAGCAGGGGCCATCTCTGCGGCTGGCCCGGCAGGCCTCCACTATCCCTCGCTCTCCCGCTCCCATGGATAATTCATTTGGCCCAGCGTGAAAAACTAATGTCAATTAGCAGGGCTGATTTCCTCGTTCTTGGAGAATCAGCAGGCCGCCATGCCAACAGAGCATGCTCAGTGCATTAGTTAGCATTCCTGGAGGAGGTTGCCCCCCCCCCTCCTCTGTTCAAACAGAGGGGTGGTGATGTTGGCCAGACCACACACTTTGATTTGGAGGGGACTGTAATAGGTTAAAGTAGGGCTTGTGCCATGATGAGTGACCATCTGGGTAAAGAGGTATAAACCAATTTGTATGATGTATGGAGTATGTTATTCTGGTATTATTTTCAATGTTTTCGATTTTTTTATTGTATTCATGCCTTGGTTTCTACGCTGCTTTCTACTCCTGTTTTTGAATGGTTTCTAACTTGCATCAGTGGTCTCCAGTACAGCTGATTTGTATCAGTGGTCTCCAGTATAGCTGACTTGTCAGTTTGACTTTCACAATGCCATAGTGACCAGCTCCAGGCTCCATTCGCCTCTGTATGCTGAAAGAAATCTAACCTTCCACTGAAAATGTTGACACACTCACCTCACCTCTGTCTATGCCCGGCAGAGATAGAACAGACAAACAACCAGTGTGTGTGTGGGTGTGTGTGTGTGTGTGTGTGTGTGTGTGTGTGTGTGTGTGTGTGTGTGTGTGTGTGTGTGTGTGTGTGTGTGGGGGGGGGGGGGGGGGGGGGGGGGGTAGATCTGGACTGAAAGGGAATGGAGATGACCAGCAGGATATCACACATGCTGGCTGGCAGGACCAGTCTGCTTTGTGTTAGTGTGACTGCAGTCAGACAACTGTGTCTACAGCACCCCCTGTTGGTCTAAATGAGCACCAAACTAGCCAGGAAGAAACAGCTCAATGGTGAGTTGTTTCCCAGGTACATGAAATGTGTTTTGAATCAAAATAAAATAAGTGTTGATTTAAGTAACATGGGGCTTACTGTGTGATCTGTATGGTAACCTCCATATTGTGCAATGCTAATGACCATACCTAATAGAATGTTCTAATTGACACAGATACAAAGCCATAGATATAGAGCAGTTCATATCACCATGTAAACAGAGGAGCTTCTTTTACCCTATTCTTAGACACAGAGAACACTGCATATCACCATATTTATGAACCTGTGTGCCTTGTGGTGTTTGTGGCTTACATGTCTGTGATAGCTGTCTGCCTTCTGCCCCAGGCAAAGTCGAAATTTACATTTTGGTAAGGAACGTGAACTAATCTCATTAAAGTTGTTTATTTCAGGTGAAATCAGCATTAAGTGGAGTCTTTGAAGAGGGATGGGAAACCCCTATAGAATACTGTACAGACCGCCCTGGAGGTGAGTCTTTATCTGTTCATTATAAAAACACAACGCCTCTGTTGATAGTTTGATGAAACTGGTTTATTGGTATCAGTGATTGGTTACGCTGTTCATTTTTTACAAGCCAACTGGGAGATACCGATATACTTCTTCAATAGGAGCTGGGACCTCTGCAGCCCAAAAACAGACCATTAATTTGATTGAGACCATCAATTTTAAGATAACAGGCGAAGGTTAAACTTAACGACCCTGAGCTTTAATCAATGGGGGACTTGCAGGCGCACACACAAGGTACTGGTAATACCTGGAATTATCTACACACAAACTGTTTCTGTTCATTCTGTTCCTTTGTTTCTATACCTGATGTAACAGACCTCTGGTGGGCTTCAGCAAACAGATCAGACGACTGGAAAACAGACAGGGCTAGATTAAATGAGATAACAATATCCTGAACATTCTTAGGTACAATCTTTTGGTCAAAAAAACACAAATATCAAACATTGAAAACTCAATACATGAGATCAGCCATTGTAATGCAATACAAAGTGAATGGCTATGCTGAGACACTTTATATGAATAGGGGTGTTCACACATTCATAACACCTTCAATGTTGTGCTAGCCTCTTATAAAGTATATATGTAACATGTCATGTGGAACAGTATGTCAGATTAGGCCTAAATCGGGAATGGAATGGATGTCAAAATAAAAGTTCCTCCATACTACAATTTCTTTCCGTCAGAATTGGCCTCCTCTGCATACAACCAATAGTGGTCTTTGCTCCTCTATCACAATTGTGTAATTAACCGATTAATTGATGTGTGAAATGTACGTTGGATGGAGCCTATACTTTTTATAAATTGCATTAAAAAATAGGCTTAATTTAGCGTGGATATAGACCTGTGTGTAAAATATCTCACTCGCTCGCATTGATAGGCACAACCCCTTATCATAGAACTTGTAGGTGCATAGGCAACATTGCTAATTTGTAGGAACTGGATGTAGCCTATAAGCAACCACACACTATAATGTGAGAAATGGCTTGTGTGCGAGCACAGGCAGGACCAAAACATAAAAAAACAACAAGGTTTCTGTACTACAGGGGTTTGTTTCTCTTATCAAAATCAACATCCTTGGCCCTGAGGCTAACTATTGGCCTATTCAAGCAACATCAGATCAAAAACACTGCCCATGCTGTAATGACGCACACAATATTTTCAAATGCTCCAAAATCAACCGGTCAACCAAATGGTTGTTATTTGACTACAATGGAACGACTGGCACAATCAATAACCTACATTGTACAACACCTTCAACTAGAGAGGTACAATTTCTGTTGGAAGTGTGCTTGCCCCGAAACCCATATCAGGGTATTTAAGCCAAGAAGTATAAACGCTATCCCTTGACATTGAATGTGTAAGTTAAACACATTCAATGCAGTGTGTGCATGCGCGCTCCAAGTGAATCTGCGGCCCCCTGATAGCCAGTACATAGATTCTGTGGCTTCCACCGCCATCCAAGTTGCCCACCCCTATGTTTACAGCAAGCACACTAATAAAGTAACAAAGTAATGGCAGACCATGATTACTTTGAGGCCTGGAAGAACGGACGGACGTGCTGGAACCCTCTTCCCTGGGGCCGGCAAGCAGCACAACATTGCCATAGCAACCTTCACCAGCGACTTCAACTTCTATGATAAGCTCAACAAAGCGGTCAGGGGGGTATTCCATCAACGTCGCTAAAGGAAAATCCAGGCTTATTCTGATAAATCATGCGAGGCTTATCAACAAAATCCAGGCTTATTTTTGATCGATTAGAGCAGCTTCCCCTACAAGTCTCTACCAAGGCCTCAGCGGCTCTTATAGCAACTTTGCGTTGACTGAGGCCAACAAAACGGTGCGATTAAGACACCTCTAAAACATATGTGCTCTATTTGATATTACATATATACTGAATAATTGGCTCTGAGCCAACTACTGATATTCTGTGCACATGCTGTAAATAAACAGTTGCTTGTGTAAGTAATGGGACAGCGAATGACGTTTTCTTATCTCGTCTCTACACTCCAAAAGTTTGGATTTGAAATCAAACACTGCTTTGTGGTAAGTACAGATTCTCAGCTTTTATTTGATGGTATTTGTGTACTGGTCTCACCATTCAGAAATTAAAACACTTTGCATGGCCCATTTCAGGGTATTGATGACCGCTGAGAGTCTTGGTCAAGACAATCAGGATCTGCAATGTACAAAGCAACAACACTTCTAGTTTACATCTATCTAATGCACTTTGTCATAGTGACGCTGTCAATAAAGGAATACATGTATTTTATTTTTATTTTTATTTGTGTTGATTTTTACATTATCATTTAAACATTATCACTTATCCAATGTTTATGAAGTGGGATTGAGTGAGGGCATATGCAATTCTTTCTCCCATGTACCTCTACCCTGTCCCATGTACCTCTACCCGGTGATAATGCTGACATTATCAAGGCAAGTTTCTTTGTATAGCAAAGTATGTTGTATTTCATACAACAGGGGCAATTCAAGAATAGATGCTATATTATAGCATTAAAAGAAATACAGAAAAAGAAGGAAAGTAAGAACAAATAAATAAAAATGGCAAGAATAGATACATATAGATATAAACATTTAACCATTTTCCAAAATAGTTAAATATATAAATAAATAAATAATAAGACATCCAATCCCCTCAGTGCAACAAGGTTCCAATCCCCTAAAAACAATCACACTTTGTCACTTTATTAGCCTACTTCTTATTGAATTGTTGTTGCTACTTGGTTGAGTGTGGCGCAAGAAAAAACATTTAGATTTTCTATTACAACTGTATGTCTATTACAACTGTATGTCTATTACAACTGTATGCGATAAACGACAAATACAATTTGATTTAATTTGGGTGTACGACAGCGCTAAGGGGCAACTCCATCTAACCCGCTGCTGCGACTTCATGCAGTCTTTTGATTTACACGCATCAATAAACTGTCCACCATGGCAACCAGAAGCTGTCCACCATGGTGTAGTATATTTTACTTGAACACACACACATACATGGATTATATATGGTATGGGCCTGTATGCTATGAAGGGCCTGTTCTCCTGACAAGGGGGGTTATGACACTTTGTAAACATATCCTTTGGCTTAAGGGCCATATGTTCTTGCCTCAGGAAGTGCTGTCCATATATGGGCATTGTTAGGATGACTTCCTGTGAATCTGACTTGAACTTTAACCTGGAATGACTTTTAGGCCAGGTGACATCATTGTGGGGTCTCCTACTCTTCACACCTCAAGCATCTATTCAGTGACTGTGATAGGACCATTGTTTGTAACTGTATTTGCATACTATTGTTTATAAAATGGGGAGCATTTAATAAATCTTGAATTAAACAAATGTTCTTGGCTGATAACAATATCGTTAATTTTATTACGAGCCACTTGCATGAATTACAGTAGGCAGTGCGGCTCACATGCCTGTAATAACTCTGCATAACCAGTAGGTAATGTGCGTACGATCAATTCCACGGAAATTGATTCACGTTGAAATTGTATAAATCACTACGTTGACGTGGTTTTCTACGTACGACACGGGTAAGATCAAATTGGATCCAAAGTACTTTCTATAAATGAGGCACCTGGAGTTCATTTTGCAATATTTATAGCAACTTTAATACAATGGTGTATACAATACAAATACAGTGATTTTTGAAGGATTGTAAAAGCAATGTGGAGGAGCAGCAAGTGTCTTCTGTGCGTTCAGACCATGGGGTAAGATATGGCAAAGTAGTTGAGCTCCGAGGTGATGAGCTGTCTGTAACGAGAATAGATGTCCTCCAGCTTTTGGTCCTCATCCTGTGTGTCGTAGTTGTTGGTGTAGATCCTCACCTGGAACACACGTACACAGTTTATAAACCACCCTGAACTGGTCACATTATTGCACGTATGCATTTTATGAACCACACTGGACTGTTCACAATTGTTACACATGCGTTTTATAAACCACACTGAGGTCAGTTTCACAAGTAGTACAAAACCATAATAAGAGAGTAACAATTGCAGGTCAATCTTCTGTGCGTAAACCAACGAAATGGGTTAAATTAACAACTCTGGTCTAGGAGAGAAGTGGCTCTGGATTGTCAAAAGAGATAAAGTACTACTTTAGGAAGCTGACTCCTGGGCTGGTTACATTAATACACATGCAGTGTATAAACCATGGCAGACGTTGCTCAATAAAACATATTCCAAACACATCAAATGTCCTCAGTTGTTTTAACCCACAGTGACATTCTGCAATGATTCAGATCACGTTTGAGTTTGCCTGTTTTTACATTAAAGGGGCAATCAGGGATTGGTACAACAAATGTTAGACTTTTCGATTAATTATATATAGCTATTGATTAAGAATATAACTTATAACAGCTTATGATGGCATTCCTGGCTGGGTGTTCAGGGCGGGCGCTAGACCACTGACCCTGGTCTCGCCAGACTCATCAAAAATAAGCCTGGATTTTCCTTTAGCGACGTTGGTGGAATACCCCCCAGGTCAAGCTGCGGTCTGACCCACCTTGATGGTTCTGAGTATGGTCTTCTTGTCCAGGCGTTTCTGCAGCAGCTGGTCCAGGAAGCTGATGTCTAGGAAAGCCCAGACCTTGAGGTAGGTGAGCTTGGAGCACATCAGAACCAGCGCCAGCAGCTCCTCGTCCACCGACTCATGGCTGTTTTTCAGGTCCAGGGTCAGCTTCTGAAGGGAGGGAAAACAACCACATCAAGGACACCACTACATTAAATAGATTTCTAGGACCCCTAGGAGCCTGAACAGGAAAGGGACATCAGGGGAGGCTAGTGGAGGTAGAAATCGGGCTCATTGTAATGCATGGAACAAAATGAGGAATGGTATCAAACACCAGTCCTCATTCCATTCCATGAATTACAATGAATGGTATACAACCCATGTTCCTCATTACAATGAGCTCACATATTCAATAACACCCCTATAGCATTATCAACACTCCACTGCTGACTGCTACTGTGTATTGACAGAGCAGAGCATGCCATATAGTACAAGAAACATCCTCATTCAAATCAACATTCCATGGTGGGTGTAGTGGCGGCCATCTTGTGGTCATCATTTGGAAGTTTTATCTCACAGCCTTATTAACAACCAACTAAACTCAACTGACATCGGAATGTTCAGTAAAATGAGCTTGCTATTAGTCCCGCCTCTGAATTAACTTCTCTCTGTGTTCTACACCTGCAGCAATAATGGTTACCCTAGCAACTATATATAACAATGCCTTGTCGGTTTGAGGGACCATGTCCATTCTAAGAATAATAATAATGCTTATAATTGATTACATTTATAAAGCGCTTTTAAAATAAATAAATAAACAACAACAACAAAAGCAAAACAAATACATAAAACCATGTCATAAAAGCAGCAATCAAAGTCTAACAAAGTCTAGCAGTATTATCATTATGAGTATTCTACTCATTCTATTTCTATGGAGCCCTTCCCAATCCCCTTACCTGTAGACAGTTGCTGTACCAGGGCACCAAGCTGCTCAGAGCTGGCTTAGCGCTCCAGTCCTGTTCACTGAAGTAACAGCTGGTGAGACTGAGTGACCTCAGAGGGATCTCTCTGAGCAGGATCCTACCCAGAGGGCCCAGGTTCAGGATCCGTTCCACAGAGATCTGGACCTGCATGTCTGGGCAGTGCCGGGCCAGGTGAGACCAGGAGTCGCCCCAGATCACCTGGACGTGCGGCTCGTGGATGTGGCAGCGCAAGGTGAAGGAGCGGAGGGAGCCGCCGCCGCAGAGGCTACGGCAAGACACGGCCAGGCCGGCGAGGAGCTCGTTGGACAGACAGGTGTAGCTGAGGGTGAGGGAGGAGAGGCCCCGGAACCTGGTCAAAATCAAATCAAGGTGCGTTTTAAAGTATGTGTGTGTTTGCAGGCACATATGCACAGTTGCACACACACAAGTAAAAAAAGAGTAGCTAATAAACAAGAGTATGTAGGAGCCACTCAAACAAACACACACACACACACACACACACACACCCACACCCACACCCACACCCACACCCACACCCACTTGTTGATGACCTGTGTGAAGCCCGGACTAATATACACCGCCAGCGGCTGTGAGAAGAAGTCCTCCAGGTTGAGGGTGGTGATCCCGGGCCTCCGACCCAGATGGACATGCTGCTGGGCAGCCGCCACCGCCTCCAGAACCTCCAGGCCCTGGGGCAGGTTGAGACATGCCCCTCGCAGGCTCAGGTGCCCCAGGTGAGAGCCCTCCCTCCGCAGGTAGAAGGTCAGGCTCCGGACCAAGGCGGTCCGGACGCTCCGGCACCAGACCGAACGGTCCAGCTCCATGTGGGGGATGGTGAGCGAGCGCAGGCGTCCGCCCGTCTTGCGGAGAGCAGCCAGGAACGTCCGCATGGTCTGCTGGAGGCGTCGTGACATAAGGGAGTTGAGTGAGTGGGAGAAACTGACCTCCAAGTGTTCCAGATAGCGGCCGTAAACACTGGCGTAGCAGACGGCCGAATCCAGCTCGGAGCGGCCCCTCGTGGAGATGCGGCCGGAGAAATTGAAGGTCCGGGCCCTCCAGAGGGATGGGGAACGCATGGTGTGGCACCAGTGGCGGCAGACCAAGGTGGCCCGTGTCCGGTCCTTGTCCCTCAGACACCTGAACACCTGGCGAAGACACAAGTCCGGGAGATAAGCCCAGCCATATTTTGGCTCGTCCTCTTCTTCCACCTCCTCCAATGCTTCCTCTCCTTCCCTCTCTTCTTGGGCCTCCATCACTTCTCTTTCATCCTCTCCTATCTGCTGCTCCTCCTCCTCCTCTTCATACTCCTCTTCCGAGAGGCGGTCCTCCTGTTCGGGTTCCTCTGGGTAATCCATTTGTGATTAAATATCGCCTAGAACTAATCTTTAGTTGTCTATATCTACCTATGTGTCTCTGGGTTTAAGATGGACAACAGAGAAGAGTCCATTGATGGCCAGTGTGGAACCCTTGTACGACTTTGGCAATGACTGACTCAATGACTGACTTGCCAATGACTGACTCAATGACTGACTTGCCAATGACTGACTCAAAAACCATAGTTCTGGAACCTTGACGTGTTTTATTGTCATTTATGACACCGTTGTTACGAGGTTTTGTGACATCACAGTAGGCCATTTGGCCTATTTAAATTCTATAATATTGCAACAGAATAGTGCTGTATGTGTACATACAGTAAACTTACCATCACTGGTCACACCAGTGTATGCAGCATACATACATAAGCATATATCGCAGGCTTGGTGACATTTTACAGGAGAGCCAACACAAAACAATAATAATAATAATCTTATATATACAGTATGCGGCAATGCTATATTGTAGACAGCTTTACACACCCCATGTCGTCAGCCAAAGAATTGCATATATTGATGTAAACAGTACACTTAAAACTATGCAACCATTGATAATACAACATACAATTACTAAATGTCATTTAGTGAAATAACCTTTCATCAATTTGGTAAGGGATGGGGAGGAGAAATGTAACCACTCTCAAAGTCATAGACAGAGCTGTGGATGCAAGGATGACCATCCATAAGATCAAAATGATAGTTTTGAAGCTATACAGTGTTTGTTTACAATTACGTTGTTTACAAAAAAGTGTATAGGTTAGTTAGTAATTAAGTACAGTATATTTTTCAATAATAATAATAATTATAATATATAATTAGTTTAAAAAACGTTCATGTGCAGGTAAGGTCAGACACGTGTATAGGGCTGACATTATAACCTCACCATAGCTCAAAGATTTAAAATATAAAGGCTAGTGAGAAAATATAAAATGTATCCTTGTTGTCTTCAACTGCCCTCAGCACTAGTAGAATTTCAGTATTTCAGAATGTAAACATACAATACCAGTGCCCCGTTTGCCAGCTAAATTACAGGTGCTGCTTCTAGTGAGGTAAATGTCACCTGTAACTTATCCGTTTCCACCTCCTACGACGTGGACAAGGGGTTGGATTTTAGGATGTAAAAATGTATTAAGCAAAAAGTATATGTGACAGGGCATGGTTAAAAAGTCTTTAAATAGGGCAAAATCTTTTTTCTGTTTTTTCCAGATTATGAAAGGGTAGATTGTAAGCTTTAAAATGATGTGCCATACATTGAAATCTGAAACAAGTTGAAGAAGCCATGGATATTTTAATGGTGATACCCTCCAAATGACAATTTTGAGAAAACCAGGCTCAACGTCTTCACAGAGTTTTTTCACAGAGGCAATGGGTGGGAACAATAGCTGGTTAACTCCACCCTAATCACTCCCTCAAGACAACCACTCCCCCATTACACTACCTGTCATTATCTACCTGTCATCTGTCAGTGGGGTTGTCAGCTAACCCTCAGGAAACAAAATTGCAGGGCTGACATGTTTAAATTGCTAAATAATAATAATAATTCAAGATTCATGATTTTGTATTGCCATGTGTGCCAAAAGTTTATTACATCCCATTACAAGTACGAGAGTAAAATTCATGGCAATGGAAAAAATTAGGCAAGATACTATTGAGCAATACAATAATAGAATGATAAAAAATGATAATGTTGTGTCCGTGTGCATGCATTTATGATTATAGTCCATAAACCATCTAGTGGGACTTCGGTGTAGTTCCTTTCCATCCCATCTGGGCATCAAAGCTGTAATAAAAAAAGAAGACAGTACATTTAAAATGATTGCCCACTGTTACCAACACCTCTTTTACGAAATAGCCTACTACTATGTTCATATAATATAATTGCTAATACAATGACAATGACAAATACCTGAGGTGCTGGTGACTCACATCAAGGTGTCATCTCTCAGAACCGCTCACCTCGTCATTCTGTAACACAAATTTCAGGTCAGAGGTGTGGAGACTTCTCTAGTGTAGGTTTTCCATAGACTCAGTGTACTGTACTTGTACTGTAAGGAGTAGGCTAGTGAAATCATTTCAATTCACACTATTATTCTACAGCAAATCTACATATCAATGAATTAATCATTAGTTTTGATTCCACACAACATTACCGTTGATTACAAAAGCATTTACTTTTTCTATAATCTATTATATCTCTAACAAAGCTAGCTAGCTAGCTAACAAGCTAACACTTGTTTGGCTAGCTGGTACACACAAACACACAAACATGGTGCATGAAACATATTACAGTATGTGGCATGTTTAGTAGGTCTGCAACAAATGTATTTATTCATTATGTTTTATCTTTGACAATCTATTGTTTATTATTATGTTTTATCTTTGACAATCTATCCTCCCACCATCTCCTATTAGTTTTGTAGAGGGGTGGCATAATTGTGGTGAGCACAGTTTCAGTGGTTTGATAACTGATGCTAATAAAGACGCTATCTACCTTACTCACAAAACAACAAATAACTGTTTGGCTATCCTAAGTAAACAACACACAATCCTAGTAAACAACACATGTAACTCACTAAAACCTACCCAAGAACACAGCAGAAGGTCTGTGCAGACGACTGTGCAATGAATAGTGAACTGATGTGGAGATCAATGTCTTCTTCGTCATCGTCAGATTCGGAGTTCGGCGTTCCCGTTCGGAGTTCCCATTATGTATATCCCACTGTCGATTTGACATTTTGTAAACTTGTCAACAAACAGGTCCACACGCACATGGCTACTTAAATACAGCTGGGGTGGGTGTGGCTACACACACTGCCACACTAATACCCCCCACCCGAAGTTGCTAACTAAGGTCATGTTCTCACATGAAAGTCAGAATCAGGACCTGGAGCAAGTGGATGAGTTTGCAACATGATTGTTGCAAAATTGAAATTATTTCTCTGATTTGTGTTCTCACAGCCCTTTATGTAAACGAAGTAACATATGCAATCGAAGCAACAGACGTGGTAGTTGATTGGTCTGAAAAATTGAAAATTGCCCGTTCGTCCCGCTCTTATCCTCTTATTGTTTTCCTATGGACAGCCTCGATGCGTCGTTTCTAACCGGAGCGAAACCACCCTTTTCAAGCGGAGCATCCGTTGGTTCTTTGCTCCGGGAGTTACTTTGAATGCGCGTTTTCACAGCTCCAAACGATGCAGAGCAAAGCAAATTTTATCCTAGGGGGTGTTCTCACTAGAACATTTGCTTCACTTGAAACGGAGTTTAGAATAAAGTTCGCTTTGCTCTGCGTCATTTGGAGCTGTGAGAATGCGCATTCGAAGTAGCTCCCGGAGCAAATACCCGTCGGATGCTCCGCTTGAAAAGGGTGGTTTCAATCCGGTTAGAAACTACGCATCCATCACTTTGCTTCGCTTCGCTTTTAGTGAGAACGCGCTCGAGGCAGTCCATAGGAAAACAACAGCGCACGCGTGTTGATCTGGATAAGAGAGGGACAACGGGCAATTCTCAAATTTTCTGACCAATCAACTACCACGTCTGTTGCTTCGATTGCGTATGTTACTTCGTTTACATGAAGGGCTGTGAGAACGCAAATCAGAGAAATCATTTATGCAACAATGTTGCGAACTCATCCACTTGCTCCGGGTCTCGATTCAGACTTTCATGTGAGAACACCGTTTCAAGTGAAGCAGATGTTCTAGTGAGAACACACCAGGTATTTAGTGAATGTAAAACTATTGGTTATGATATCGAGTGGGTTCTTCATTGCTTTATTTGTCTTCCTATGCCAAAAACCGGAAAACTATTTTTTTCACATCAAGACTTGTTTGGCTCGATTACCAGGTTTCACAATTCCCGACATGAGGACCTTTTAATGAAACGGTGTCACATTTTGTTCTGGTTTCCTTTGCTTAACTGACATTCATTTGATTTCCTTTTGACTTTGTTTTGTTATGGGGTTAGTTTGTGTTTGATTTCTCCCCGTGACCTATGATTTTCTTTTGGCTTTGCCTGGCAGGGCGGTGAGTAGGCTTCCTTGCTTTAGTTTTCCCGAAAAAAGGAAACAGTAGATAAGGTAGTGGAAAATGTCTGTTTGTTTCCCTTCAGAAGTAGAAGTTTTGTGTTGGGTGTAGGTACGAGGCCATACCATTAAAATCATTACCTTAAATTCCTAATTTCACTGACTATCCGTTTTCTTACACGAGCCGCGGGGCTAGATTTGAAAAGTAAAAGTAGCCTATGGATTGGCTGAGATTTTATAGGGGCAGAGAATCCCGTGTTTGGGCCCCAAGTTTGGAAAGGTTAGGGGTCAGGGGTCACGTGCACACTCAGGCTTTGATTCCATCAAACTTGTTTTTTCTCACACAGTCCCTTTGACTACATAACACAGCAGAATGCTGCTTTCACATCATATACAGTGCCTTTGGAAAGTATTCAAGTATTCAGTCCCCTTCACTTTTTCCACATTTCGTTTTGTTATAGCCACAATTTAAAACGGATTAAAATAATAATAATAATAATAATATGGCATCAATCCACACGCTATACCGCAGAGAGACAAAGCGATTTTCAGTACATTAAAAATACAGAAATACCTCATGTACATAAGTAGGCCTATTGAGACCCATTGCTATGACACTCTTAAAATTAGCTAAAAACAAATCACTCAATATGTTGAATTGAGTCCACCTTAATGGAAGGATAATAGTTCATGTAATTTTGGCATTAATATCTTTGTTTTTATAGCGTCACTGATTTGCATAGGAATCAAACAAGATAAAACACTTTTTGACCTATATTTTGTTACTTACAGGCACTTTAGGCTATTTTCTTTATTAACCTGGTCTGAATTTAGAAAGAGACTCAACTGTAGCTTCAGACCCTCAGCCAGACTGTTGGCTCTCTAGACCTTGATGTCTAGGCTTTGTCTTAGGGCTTTCACACCGGCAAAGAACCGTGCCGGTTCGCGTTCGGAAACTTCCGAACGTTGGCGCTGTCTGGCGAACGATACACTGGTATGAACGCGGGCTCGTTCGCCAGACAGCGCCAACGTTCGGAGGTTTCCGAACGCGAACCGGCGCGGTTCTTTGCCGGTGTGAAAGCCCTATCTGAGATGATCTCTCAGTCAGCTGATACTGTTGCAGAGCAGAGATACAATAATACTAATACATTACTAATAATGAACATTTGTAATTACATCACACACAAATCTCACATTATTTTTTAGCATGCTTTTATTAAAGCAATGTGTGCTTGTGTGCAGATGGGGGTGTTGGGGATGAGGGGGTGTGATGTGTGTTTAGTGTGTCAGCAGGCTGGCTTTGGCCTGGGATGGGCCTTTAACCTAGAAGGTTATGAGGAAGGCTCCTTCTCCCACCTAGCTCTTTCCTTCTCCCACCTACCCTGGGCCACTTCCTGCTTAATTGCCTCCAACTTTTCTGTCTTGGCAACCTCGAGCAGGCTCGCCATGGACAGGGTTAGCTCCCTCCCCGCCTGGGCTTGGCCTGCAAGGGCCTGCAGGTGGGAGGTTAAGAGGAAGGCAGGTAGTGGGGTCGTGAGGGAGGCTCTGTCCTTCCCCCACTGGTCTCTGTCCTCCTGGAACTTCACTAGGCAGGGCCTAGTCCCTGCTCTTCTCCAGGTCCAGCAGGGCAGCTCTGGTGAGGAGCAGAGCCTCCTCAGCTGCCGCCTTGTCCACCAGGGCCTCACTTTGCAGGGCTAATGGGGACAATGAACTATATACAAATGTGCAGCCCTGGCCTATATGAGCTTCATCCTCCTCTCTTTCACTTTGGAAAAGCTGCCGACCACTTTCTCTTTGTCTATTTCAATTTCCCTCTCAATGGACAGTAGTTGGTGGGAGAGTTCCTATTTTAATTACTAGCAGTAGCCTACTGATCAACTACAGGCTATTAGGCTAACTAACTAGAGACACATGATCAAAATCAATACACACGGCACGCGTTGATTACTGATGACACACGTACACATAAAAGATAATGTCATATCAGGACACAGGTCAATCATTTGTGCATTATTTTAGTTTTATTGAAAAGGCTGTCATTTTGCTGATTTCTGGATTGAGCGCTCGGATTGAAAGGTGAAGGCTAACGATTGCAATACACTTGTATAAAGGCCAATCATCATAATGGCAAAATGACACTAGAGTTGCTATGTTTAACATGCAATAAGGGCCTCAGCTACGTACACGTGCATCACGCACTGTGTGTAGAGCACCAAGTGCTCGGAGGGGGCACCAAAACAGCCTAATGATCGTCATAATGCTGAATTATTTATGGATGGAGCAAGTATTTTCTCTGTTCCATTACTGAACAGATGCAGATACCGTGTTTCAATCTAAGTGAAGCATGGCCTCCCAGTAAACATTTTGTCTTGATTAAAAGTTGAAAGGACGTCTACGTATGTCAGTCGTTGATGTTCATTTCAGTGGCATATGTGAAGTTGTTGTTGTGTTTACCGTTGTTCCTGTAATAGTAATTAGGTCTAGTCTAGCGAAAAACCATAAGAAGTGTGGAAAGTGTGGTAGTGTGGAAAGTGCAGTTACTCCAGCCTTTTGAGGTTGAGGTAGCTTCTTCAGCACATCACTTTGTGGGAAAAAAGCCAGATCATTTCCTTGAATGCAAAAGTGGGATTCTCTTTGCCAGTGCTCCCCCGGATTCTTCTGAGAAACTTTGCACTCACTTTGTCGCCCTCAAGTTTCTCCACCAAGCCAATGTAATGGTAGCTCCTGCATTTGGTTTCAAAGTTAACTATGACAAAGTCACCAACTAACAGATCTGAGATGTCTGGTTCGCTTCTGTCATCCTCAGAGCTCTCATACTCAGAAGCGTCATCAAGTGGGATGGGAACATCACTCTCCTCAGAGCTGCTGTTCACAGTGATTTTCTTCTTGAACTTTCCTTTTTCTTTGATGTAAATGTTTTCTCTCTTCATGAGCCCTTTCGATAGCCTGCTTTTCAGGTGTGTCAGTTAGGATTCTTGTCTTCATACGTTTTGGCTTTGTTTGTGCCCTGCGATGCAGACTTTTGGGTAAAGGTAGAATTGAATTTGCAGACACATATGCAGTGTGGCTTGGACGCAAATCTGTGTCACTTGGTGAAACAAATCCATAATATGTGGGGCATGATGAAGGCAACTCAGCAGTGATGGAGATTGAAACAATGAGTGAATGTTGTGTCTGTCTGCCAATTCAAATGCCAGTTCACAGCATTTCTTTGGAGTAAGGCCATAGGTTCAATCTACCCATGATGTCTCTGTTTCTCTCTTTTCGCCAGACTAGACACTTTCCTGGCTATTGCTGCCTTCCATAGGTCGGAGTGAGACATGCACATTTAGGGTACATCCTCCCCAGTCATATCGACAGTGGCTTCCTCACTCGTCTTGGACATATCTGTTTACCTAAAACATACTGCGTTACCAGTTACAACTTCCCAGTAGTCAGTCCTGAGTTTGTTGAACATGCTGGCCCTTTATGTAGTCCTTCACCTTTAATTTCGTGAGCTCCACCTAACACACATTTAACTAAAGTAAGCATTTATATAAATTCAGTTATGTTAAGTCTTACTAGATTCTCATTAGGTGGTACTGTATGTGGGTGTAGTGGCATTTGATTACAGTATCTCACATTCCAATGCAGTTGTATTATGCCTAGCCAGCATCTATTGAGGAGACTGCTGCTGACATAGGAGGAACAACATTGGCTTTATAATGGTCCTAATACACATACACAGATACAAGCCAGAGGTACACATCCAAAAGATGTGGGATCAGAGATGATGACCGAGATGATACACAGGGCTAATATTCAGCATGCATTAAGAGACATTAAACTGCAACATAATCGTGAAGAATACTGGTTTTATTGGATTTGTATGCAGATGTTTTAAATGGGAGAGCAGTTTGACATTCAAGCCCAAACATATTTACACAAATACATCTAAAAAGAACTAATCTTCTGCTAGCACTGTGACTAGCATTCTCACCAAATGACTGTCAACTTAGAGGTTGGTGTTCTACCTAGGAGCTCTTTGGGAAAAATACTCCTCATATGAACAATGAGGAATCGTTAACCTTAGCTGCCTGTTACACACACATGAACACATGCGTCCACATACATACTGTACACTCATAGGTAGGCACTCGTGCACACACGCACAAACAAAAACAACAGTCCTAGTTGGGTCCATAATATCATATTTAGTCCATAACCAAAATGCCATAGATATAGAACACTGTTCTACTGTATCTCTGTGGAAATGCATTATCGGGCAGTGCAGGAAAGAGGTTGGTCAGTGACCAATTTTGGGTTAAAAGAGCCACTAAAAATGACCACTAAGAGGGTTCCAGAACTAGCCAACAAAAGGCCCTGGAATAATTTTTCTTTTTCTTAAAAAGGCACTTGTTATTAATAAAAGGCATGTGGAAAACCACAGCTATACTAAAAGAAACAATGCATTTGTGGAGCGTGAAAAAGAAATATACTCTCCCTGGGTTCGCTCTCATGAAATCACAAAGCAACGCAAGTACACTTCCTAGGTGCAAAAGCTAGGCTTTATAACCCCTGTTTAAAGAAGTGGCATAATCCCTGTATGCCTCACATCAGTCAGAGTGGTTTATCCCTGGCAGAGAGATGGCTTCTTGTAAAACACTTTTGTATCTTCCCAACATCACAAAAGGACAACAAGACAAGCAACAGCGTTCATGGAAGACGCGAGGACAACTCTGCTCTTTAGAAGCAGGCCCAAATAGAGGCCATGGCCTATCCAGATGCGTGTGGACCCTGAGTGTGTCGGTGTGTGTGGGACCGGCTGGAAGGGTGCGGGGGCAGCTCTAACCCTTCTGCTGGCTGGCGTCCTTTTGGCGGTAGTGGAAGAGACTAGTGGCGTCCAAGTCATTGGCGTACTTGTAGGCCTCAGCGAACAGCTTCACCACCTGAGGGGGGGAGAGACGGGGTGGGGGGGTGGCTTAGAAAGGCACAAGGGACAGTACAGTAAGAGGAAACATGATGTGATTTGGGCTACTGCAGTCCTGTTACTGTGCGTGTCATGTCCAGACCTGGAAGTTGGTGATGAGGGGTACTCCATGGTCCACAGCCATCCTGCGGATCAGGAAATTGTCTCTGAGGAACCTGGTGTTGTTGGTGGGGAGGTTGACCACCAGGTCTATGTGCCGCTCGTTGATCAGTCTGTATGGTAATACAAACCGTATGATAAGAGTAAACACATTCCTGGTTTCACCTTAAAACATTGTTTTACTATGTATTTATTGTAATATTGTGATACTCAATGATTATTCCTTGCTGCCTTTCTTATTTTGACACCTAGGCTATTAAAGGGATGGCAAAGCAGTAAATAAGAGGGCACTAGATAAACACGGCCTGCGAAAGGCTCAGGTTGTCTGCATCGCCCTTTTCATTTGAAGCCCTTTGTCAGACAGCGTGACATCAGGACTGAATGCTAATGCAAACATGGACGCAGGATGGCAGCGACAACAGTACAACAACAAAGGTGACACTAAATCCTCTGTCAACAGACATGGCCTCCGTGCCTTCTCCTGAGGCTGACAGCAGCATTGTGAGACAAAGTGTGCGGAAGGAGAGAGAGAGTGTGTGTGTGTGTGTTTGTGTGTGTGTGCACTCCACTGGCGGCTTGCCTTCATTTCGATGTATTCTATGATTCTTAACAAATATGTTGTACTCCAAATGCGCATATGGTGTATTTTAAAGACCATATTCTGATTTCCACATGCCAAACATAATTTCATGAGTTTCATCATGTTGTGTTGGAACTGCACAGGGTACAGTAGCTAATTTATCAGTAAGGAATAAGGTGCTGAATCTTAGTAAATAATCGCAGTAAAATAGTTTTCGAATAATTCCATAAATAATGGAAGAAAAGTTAGGCATGATGGCCTATTTGTCAACCTCTGACAAGTCTGTGTATGTTTCTCATCTGAACAATGACTCTCACATTGACTCTCACAGTGCTGTCACATAATAATGATGTTGGATATTTCCTAAATCTTTAGGGAGAGAACATTTCAATTGTACATTTAGATTGCACTAGACTGCAGCTTGGAAGGTTGTTTTTGGTTGGGTTTGATTGAACTAAAGTGAATAGTGATGATAGTGACTGATAGTGAACTAAAGGGTCTGAACAAGGCAGTGAATCCTGCCTAAATGGGACAACCAAATAAACATGTTTTCTTCAAAGTGAAATGAGTTGTGTGTCTCCGTTCTGACCTGTTGATACTGGGCAGGGCCCCGCCTTCCTCCTGGCTGGGCCAGGCCACTGGGGTAGCGGGCACATCGTTGGCAGTGAGCCAGGCAGAGGTGGCTTCTGTGGCATAGAGCTGGAGACAGGGGGGGGGGGGGGGGTCAAGGGTTAGGGGTTTGTCTCTTCTATTCCTCTGCTGCTGTTTGTTCTGACTCAAAGAGGGATACGCTAGCCTACTCACCTTGAAGCCTTCTTCATTCAGCTTGTGCGCCGTGGCGAGGAAGTTGGGCCGGAACGAATGCTGTGGAAGACAGCACACAACACATACAGAGGCAGCAGATAGAGCCGTGGTCAACCACAGAGGCTGGTGATAGTCAGAGACGTCTCTGAGAGGACATCCAATCTGTACCTCACTCCGCTCTGCTTATCAATAGCAAAAGCTGCGTGATCACACCGTCTTAACCACAGACAAGTAATCATGCTTTTAAAAGCCTGACAGATTCTCAGCCAGGTAGGGCAGCCATGGGCATGGTGAGGAAAACGCGCCCTTGCTTCCTAATGGATATTTCACGCTGACATTCTTACCTGCAGCTAGATTAGAAAAGAACAGTGCAGTGATATCATTGACAATGACCCTTACACAATTATTGCCTCTCCACTCCATGAAATGAACACTTGCAAAAAAAAAGAAGTTGTTATGCCAGAATTGAATAACTTTCTAATAACTAAGTTTCAATAACTTTTGCCACAAGGGGAATTTATGAGTAAAATAGGGTCCCCGTGATAATCAGACTTCTCTAAAAGGAAAGCCACACATCCCCACAAGCACAGGCTAAGGTTAGGAATCGTTTGTTCAGCCTTCATTTCAAAAATTTGGTATGAAATGGATTCAGATAAAATATATATGTTTCAAGGGACATCTGTACTAATTAATATCATAAGAGTAACTGCAGCATGTAACATATTTCTCTTTATACAGCTCCAAATTACCAACCTAATGGATTTACCCACTGTTAAACACTCATTGGTGAGTGTTCGTGTGCTGAGTACTTCTACTGTGCCCTTCAGCTCAGTAAACATGTTGCTTAGTATGCTTACTTAAATGTTGCAGTGTTACTGAACATATTTTTCTCAATAAATAAATATGAGTAATTGGGTAATCAGCCAGGGAAAAGCATGGTGCTCTGAGAGATTATGCCTACAGTGGAATGTGTCTGCTTTGTTGCACACAATGAAATAAATTGTAAATAAATTGAGAATAAAATGACATGTAATTAAATGGCACAATCACTCAGTCTGTTGGTGGCTCTATTTCCTCCACATGACTTGCTCTAGTTAAAAGGCCGCCTTCCTTGCTCTGGAGTGTGCGCCGCCACCACCTCTCTTCCTCCCTCCTGTATCTCTCTCTATCTGGGTGGAGGAGCCATTTTGACACCACCGTGGACGGGACATGACAGTATTGGCAGGTTACCAGCTCTCTGGTAGGTACGCTATTCGCCTATCAGGCTGCACTGAGCACTTGTGACATGTGGAGGCTAGACGCAGAGAAATAACTGCTGTCAGCTCCCATCTGCACCTCAAAGGACTTACATGCAGACAGCCAGTGTGAGCCGCAGACAGAGAACATGGAGACTCAGACATAGCGAGCTCATAGCCGACGTCCTCTATACCCTACGCATCCTGTTTACTGTATCTTTCCACAGAACAGACTACACACAAATAAATCACACACACACACACACACACACACACACACACACGCACAGACTTCCGTTCACAAAACAAAATGTAGTACAGTGAGAAGCAGAAATCAGAGGATGGGCTCATTGTAATGCATGGAATGGAATGAGGAATCTTATGAAATGTTAGATACCATTCCTCATTCCATGCATTACAATGAGCCCATCCAACGATTTCACCACCTCCCCTGCTGTGTAGTCCTGACCTCTTTGTGCCTCTCTTATTTGCAGATAAGCACAAACACAGCCAGACACATTGGGGAATGAAAACAGACAAACAAAGACACGTTTAACTCCCACCTCACAACCGTTCTCACTATAGGAGGCAAATCCATTGATCGATTACAATTTATGATCTCCATGCATCAGCCTTTTCAGACCCTGCTACTCAGCTGCACTGTGTCTGGGATCTGGCCTGAGGCACTCATCCAGAAAAAGACTGGCTCCTTGAGGAACGCTATGCATCACACATGTGACTGGTACATTAATCATAGGAACGCATGTATGGCTGTTTCTGACATACAGATCAGGAGCAACCTTTTTAAACGGCCCTGTACCCGGAACCTCCCCTCCCTCCCTCCCTCAGCGCGCACACACACACACACACACACACACACACACACACACACACACACACACACACACACACTGACATGTACCAGAAAACCACTCTAGATGCAAAGCACTAAATCACTGTGCCTAGTAGCCTTAAGAAAAGCAATTTTGCTAACAATATGGAGACAAAGTGGTTTTACAATCAGTAGGCAATTTTGCAAGCATTTTGGAAGTGTAAGTGGTCTTTAAGTTTGTTTACCTAGACACTAATTTAGTACAATCAAAGAAAATGTCACACACGCACATACAAACACAAACACACACACACACACACACACACACACAGATAGACACACGCGCGCACCAAGTAAACAAGAGAGTTGTACCCATGAAGCTCGGTTCAAGCAATAAGCACCCTTTATATATAGATATAAATGGGTATGGAAATTTGCATCTTTGCACCATAATGTCATTGTTAACTTGTAAAGTGCCCTATTACTCCCCCATATTGTTTAGACACCACTGGGTTTATTTTCTAGAAATATTAGAAAATCACTGACCACTTAATCAACGAATAGGAAGAAATGTAACTATTTATTTTATAAATTGACTGACAGCCCTAAAACAAACCCATGCACACGGCACAAGACGATTGATGCCTGCGAGACAGTTTACCCACTGATGCCTGCGTGCTTGGCCCTCTTACCTGAATCCCAATGAGAATGCCCTTCTGGGGTAACTTGAAGCCTGTTGAGAGCATAGCTTTCAGGAAGGCCGAGTAGATATTTGGTCCAAAGCAGGCCACCTATAAAGGGAGAGAGATCTGTTAACCTTGGTTCACCAGTGTTAGTTAGTGTGTGAATGTGTGTGTGTGTGTGTGTACATGTACATGTACATGCATGATTACCTCTCCTGTGGAGGCCATCTCACAGCGAAGGACTGGATCAGCATCACGCAGACGAGGCCAGGAGAACATGGGAGCCTATCAGAGAGAAACAGCCAGGAAGGGAGACATGTTTACACCAACTAGTTCTAAGTTAAGATACTGTAGCCATGACCGGTTAGTGCTGTGATGCGGTGGAGTGGGGACACCAGTTTTATCTCATTTTGGTATTCTGTAATGTAATCACATTTGGTTTGTTCTATTTTTTAAATCAAATCAGCTTCAAAATGCATATGGCATATTCTTGACGCCACAAATGATGATCATCTTTATTGTTGTACCTCAAGAAAGTTATTGATGGCTGCAAGTAAGAAGACAACTGCTCGAGGCAAGAAATGTCTGGCTTTGGTTTTAAATTCAATCAGCCATTGGCTATGCTCGACGAGAGAGAAAGAGGATTCGGCACGAGGAAGAGAAGGAAAACGATTTTGTGACGAGGCTGCCACCTAGAGGTGGAGAACATCACCACACCACGCCCCCTCAAGGTTCACCACCTGAATCATAACTAACCTCACAGGACACTCAAGCATTCAACAGATGTTTGTTAAAAGTTACGGCTCCTCAGACTCTATAGTGAGTCAGAGGACAGAGTGAGGAAGAAAGAAAGAGGAGTAGAGGAGGCGGGCAGGGGGGGGGGGGGGCGGGAAACGCAGCGACGCTTGGATGTCTTATCAACCCTGCTTGATATTCAGCGCTGTTGACAGCCTGCCATCAGTGAGTGTATGGGAGGAGGTGGCGTCACTGACAGGACAGACAGGGGAGCACTCCTCTTTATTGTGTTAGAGTTGTCTTAGAAGTTCCGGGCCCCTCTGAATGCCCCAGTGTGGAAAGCCGTTCTTATCTCTCCAATTAGAGCCAGACAGTTCCCATTACCTCTGCGCCGGAGGAGGGTGGGGCGCCAGTTAGTGCTCTGTGGCGTGGGCGGCTGCGGCACGGGGACGCCCCGTTCTTCTGTGGACTGACAGAGGGACGGAAAGGATGGACAGACGGGCGCAGCACTCCTCTGAGCGCGGGCCACTGGGGGGAGATTCATCCTGAGAAGCTATCTAATCAGCTCTGGCTATGCAGCGCGAGGCATTTGCATGCTAATGTAGGAGAGGGGAACGCCGATGGGAATGCACACCAGCAGCCCTGATTAATCTTGTTATTGGCGCTTTGTTCAGAGGGCTTTCACAAAGTGCTCTGTGTACCCACGACAGTCGATCTGGTGAGAAATCACTGGCTTCTTTTAAAATCAGGATAAAGGATAAACCTGAGCATCTATAACGTCACTGGCTATCTAATGATGTGGGATAGCGAGCTAACTGTGTGGAGTAGCATTGCTGCAGATGCTCCATATTACTTCACAGTTGAAATCCAGGAAAAGCCCCAGGCTGTGTTCGGAATGGCATACTAGCATACTACGTCATATACTATGACGTAGTTTTGAGTATGCGAGAGCGGTACACACAGTACAGTATGCGAGATATGAGTATGCGAGAAATGTAGGATGTATACTAGATTTTTGCCAAATCTTTGAGTACGCGATCGATGCATGCTATTCCTATTCAACATCCCCAAAATGCATTGCGCGTCTCTTCAGTCTCGTCAAACTGCGTCATACAAACTCATCATACAGCTGTTGTTTACATTGTCTGATAGCCTGGAGACGAAAGCTCGCAATAAACATCGTTTTTTGCACAGATTTGATAGTGCAGATGCTGTTTTTTTGCACTCTATTTGATACTCTTCAGCTGCAGCACCCCAGCTAAGTCTGATCACGGATGAGCGGTGGTATTTTCACTATTGGGAATCTACATGGTGAAATGCATTCTTAGACATGTCTCCGTCGTCATGATTACAAAGATGCCACTTGAAATGCATGAAATCCAAGTTTATTTGTGTCCTACACACACGTTCGCCTAGTATTTGACTGCCTGTAGCCCAATCACGAATGATCCCAGTTAGGGATGCTCCGATTTATCGGCCACCGATTTAAATCGGCCGATTTCACTCCAAATGACTCGATCGGTGATCGTCAAAAATGGCCGATCGCAAAAACCGTTTTTTTTTTTTTTTCCTGGGGAAGACAGATAACTGAACAGAAAACATAGGAGGACGTAACAGTATGTAAACCATGAAGGCCACGTTTATGATGTCTTTTATACAGCCATATCGACTGACTTGGGCTTCAGGCGATGAATTGAGAATGAAGGACCCCAATTGAAATAAGCCATTGGCTTTCTTGGGTTTTTATCCTGTTAGTTGACCTTGTATGTAATATGTACTTTCATGTACCTACTTCTGCAAATCTTCTAATAAAGTTTTCAATCAATCAATCAAAAGGCCCTAACTGGGTGATAGGCCAGACCTTTACTATGCCATAAAAATGGGTCTGCGTTTGCTTGGTGCCTAATGGATCAAAACTTTTGTCTAAAAAGCAAAAAATATGTAGGCTATCCAGTCAGTAGGCCTACAGTTATGTATTTAAAAAAAATCGGTATCGGTATCGGTTGATCTTGAGGAAAAAAATCGGTGATCGGTATCGGCCCCAAAAATCCAGATCGGAGCATCCCTAATCCCAGTATTGTAGCTTCAGACGGACAAGTTGGTTGTTATTGTGCTTGCTGCAGCAAGCCCACCATGTTATTGCTCATATATATTTATTTTAATCCTGTTCTTTTACCAATTGCTAAGACAACAATAGAGTAATCTAGTTACTTGAGCTAGCTAAAGATATTGGCCCCCCAAATCATTTTACAACTTGTTGTATTATGTTACGATGTTTCTGTCAAACTCCGCAGTGAAGGTATGTAAGCAACGCAGGGTGCGTTCGTAAATTCGCTCTGAGAGCGCCGGAGCGCACACTGGGTTCAACGTCATAAAGGGACCAGGTAATTTGATTGGCATTCCATGAGTGCTGATCAGATTTCCAGGGCGAACGCAGCCGTAATGTAGCTAGCGAACAGAAGACAGAAAAAACCAGATCAGATATATAAACGGGTTATTTTGATAAACTGGACACATTTTGGGAATATATGTGGTTACTTTCTCACCTGAAAACATATTAAAACTTCATAAAATGACATGTTAACACTTCACAAAATTACAGCTTTTAGCCAATGGAGGTTTAAAATGGAAGATTTAAATTCCCCGCTCCCGGCCGGTGCGAAATGCATTCTGGGAAGTAGTATGCATACTGCAGTGTAAACGGTCGGCTGGTTTTCGCATACTTATTATGAATTTAGAAGGCAGTATGCAGTATATACTCATTGGGTATGCTAGCATGCAGTATGCTAGTATACCATTTCGAACACAGCCCCAGTGTCTCCTTCATGAAAACCCAAAGCATCATGGGAAAAATAGCTGAGTGAGCATATCATGTTTGCTTGCTCTAAGGAGTTTCTAAGAGAGGGCAGTAGTTGTCATGGAAACCCAGCATCCAACCCCCCCCCCCTTTCCCCTCAGGGTCAGTGCATACAACACACTAAAATTGCAATAACAAGTTTGAATGTGAACAATCCTATCGTACTGCTCCTCTCAGCACAAACTTTCCCATCTGGCTTAGTCCGAGACGTGAGACACACCTGTATACATCGATTCACATGCACCCACTTATCCGGCAAGTGAATGAAGCTGTATACAACTATTACTAGCTTTTCCTTCATGCAGAAACAGCCCCTCTGTGCTCTCTGTGCTCTCTCTCTCTCTCTCTCTGTGCCCCTCTGTGCTCTCTGTGTGCTCTCTCTCTCTCTCTCTCTCTCTCTCTCTCTCTCTCTCTCTCTCTGTGCTCTCTCTCTCCCTCTCTCTCTCTCTCTCTCTCTCTGTGCTCTCTCTCTCTCTCTCTGTGCTCTCTCTCTCTCTCTCTCTCTCTCTCTCTCTGTGCTCGCTCTCTCTCTCTCTGTGCCCCTCTGTGCTCTCTGGCCCCAGTGTGTATTACTCTGCTCAGACAACCGTCTTGGGGCCTTAATTCAGTTGCACTGTTGTGAAGTTTGCTATAAAATTACACAATGGGGACTTGTTAGGGAAAGAAAACATCCCGCTCCTAAGATGTTCCTGGAGCTTGAACAAGGAAGCTGAGGAGGGGGGGCGCAAATAAACACAGCTTGCAGGTCTCTCTGGGAAAAGTCTGGAAGCTGTTGCTGTCTGTACTAGGAAAGAGGCTGGGATAGAGGGGCTCTCACTCTGTCTTGGACGGTAGAGGCGTACAGGATCGCGTGATGTATACATGCCAATGTGTTTACAGAGACGGAAGCATAATGCTGACACGCACATCATTTCGCATTTTGGTTCAGGATACGGAGAGAGGGCACGTCGAGGGAGTCAGAGATGATGTGAAAGTAGAGCATTGAATTATGAATGGGTCAAACTCTGTCAATTCAGAACAAGTCAAATCATAGTGCCATCAGGGGGGAAATGCTTTCATCCACCATCAACAGGGGAAATGGAAAGGAGGAATAGAAGGGGGTAAGCTAGACATAGGGAGAGATACAGTACGACAGAGAGAACACAAATCTGGTTTGGAAACCAGTCCAATAATAGAATAGAATAATTCCACCATCTAAAGAGGTTCTGCAGGTACTGGTGTTTAAGCACGACCATTTGTGCGCATGATTTTCATCCTTTGTGCATCCTCACCATTCAGCTAATCATGGAGTCAAGACGGTATCATTGACTCTGGGTAAATGTGGAAGTCTGTTCAGCTTGGCACCCCCCCAGAGTATTCACCGCTCTGTTTAATATTCTCCTCGACGGCAGACTGGATATATTGAAAACTTGGGAGTGAGGCAGGAGGTTGGGATTATACCTGCCCGATTGCCTCCCAACCCACAGCCATTGTGTTGCGAATCCTTTGTAATTATACAGGAAATTACTTTGGGAGTGAACACACCATTCGAGCAGCTGGCACCGCACTCACATTCCAATCTAACGGCTAAGTTAGTGAAACGTTCTGCGTCACACAGGCCTAGCCATTCAACACTGAACGACTGCCACGGAGTCACAATTGCCACCTTTACTCCCCTGATATCCATTGAAACCTTTAAGTCTCATATAATATATGTACATAATAACATACTGTATCGACCTTATGATATTGTACATGTATCACCTTCCATTTGGGGCTTCAAACATACCTACCATGCTTAAAGCAATACAACAGTCTATAGTTCACTGCAGACTTAGTCATTACCACTAGGGATGAGGTTGCTTACCAGTACTGGTCATCCATGGTAAAGCAAGGTAAAACACAAAGAGAGACTAAATGTTATTGTTCTCCATCTCCAGGGAGTGTTACATTGAAAATGGCTCAGACAATGTGCCTGGGGTAGAAACATTTCACCTTGTATTCACCTTGATGCCTACATAGTCCACAGGGATGATAGGTTTGTCCAGGGAGGGCAGGAGGGACTCATCCATTGGCTCCCCCACCATGACCCGTGTGGCCACATTGATGAAGTCCACCCCGATGGTCTTGGACACGAAGGGGAAGGAGCGGGAGGCTCGCAGGTTACATTCTATCACCTGAGGGAGGGAGAACACACACACACACACACACACACACACACACACTATAACTTGGCTTCTTGTTCTCTCTGTCTCCCTTAAACTTAAATTCACTTAGTTCACACACTGTCCTTTTTTCAAATCTAATAGTGCTATAACCAACTAGGAGCCACAGGAGTCCAATATGGGGAGTTACCATTTAACTTTGGCAAATCAAATTTGCAAACAGCACCAATAACGAAAACTATCCAGCTTTGTAATTCGCTGTGACCACCGAGAGTTATTTCAATGTATGACCAAATTGCATTTTCCACAACTGGCAGTGAAAATGTCAATCTATCACTTTGTCATGCATTGGGAACCATTTCTTACCATGACATCGTTGCCTTTTACTAGGAATTGAGTGTTAAATGGCCCTGAAATCTCAAACTCCTTGGCAATTTTTCGAGTGGCAGTCTTCAGCTGAGAGTTAAGGAAAAAAACACAGAACATGAATGCCATTAATAATGAACTCAGTACAAATGATGAGGAAATGCACAGGGCTAGAGTAAGGACATAGTGGGTGGTTAAGTTTGCATGTATAACATTCAAACGCAACAACACGTTTAAGAAAATGATCCTAACAACATTAATGACAGTTTATCAGTGCTGACCTTTTCTAGCGCCCCCTGGCTGATGCCCTGGGTAGGCAGCATGAGGGTGGCGTCTCCAGAGTGAACTCCGGCATCCTCCACATGCTCTGTTATGGCATGGGCCAGCACCTGAGGACACAGGTCATATACAACATATCATAGCTTCATATGTAATACAGCTACCTAGTGGCATCATTAACACTGTTTATCTGTGAACAATTACTCATGACGGTTAGATAATGATATCAGTTCCTGTTATCAATGAACGACATCCAAAAAAGAAAGCAGGGATTTTCACTTAGCAACATGCTCTCCGGTGAAGAAAGTGTCAGTATTGCTAATGGCACTATTAACTCCCCCAGTTAAAAAAAGTTGTGGTATTTCAATAAACTGCTGTACCATTAGCACATTTAAACACCCGCCAACTGCACCATTCATTAGCTCACTTCTGATGAAGCCTGTAATTAATATGGGGGAGGGAACATAAAGAGCTCCCTAGCTGCTCACAGGCTTCCATGAATAATAAGGCCTGTTTGGCATTCTGTCAATGGATGGATCGGTAATGTGCTATAAAAAGAACAATCCAGCAACCAATCCAAAATGTTCAGGCTTTTATTCTGAAAAATAGAAATAAATATATTTCAACGTTGTTCCCCCCTTTCACCAGCTGCCGTCACAAATACAGCCATAAATGCATCATAACAGCCGTTCTAATCATGTCTGTACAGGTCCTCAATCATGTAAGATCATCAAAGAATGGAAAAAAAACAACTGTCATAAAATGGTTCGACTGGTGAGGGTGCCAAATGCCAAACTTGTCCTGTCATGTTGATCAGAATTCCAAACCAACTGCACCAGATTTGATATTTCTCCCATATGACAGTGGATGTAGTTGAGTAGCCTGAGCAGTCTCTAACTAGCTAACATCAGGGGGTAGTGGTGGTCTAGTGGATAGTGAGTTGGACTTGTGATCGGAAGGTTGTGAGTTCAAATCCCGTCTGAAGCCACACCACTACTAGTGTGCCCTTGAGTAAGCCCTCAGTTACTCCAGGGGGAGTGTCCCTGTAATTCGTAATTGTAAGTCCCTTTGGATAAAAGCGTCTGCTAAATGGCAAAATTATTAGGGGTAGTGGTGGTCTAGTGGATAGTGAATTGGACTTGTGATCGGAAGGTTGTGAGTTCAAATCCCGCCTGAAACCACACCACTACTAGTGTGCCCTTGAGTAAGGCACTTAGCCCTCAGTTACTCCAGGGGGAATGTACCTGTAATTCGTAATTGTAAATCGCTTTGGATCAAAAGCGTCTGCTAAATGGCCAAATTAATTAATTAATTAACATCTGCATACAGTACGCACTCAGCTAGGATGATGCCTGATATGGACACCGGTTCCGGGTTGAGATGAGCAAAGAATGATGTAACAGTGAAACTGGCCAAAGTTCCACTTCTAGTAATGACAGGCTTCTCAGCTGACATCGCTAAACTATTTTACAGGGCAAGATCACCTTTCCCTGACACCGCAGCTATTCCAGGAAAGCACTGCCCCGTGCCTTCCCCGGGTCACCGACTCAGCATGGCTAAATATCCCTCCCCTCAATGTTTGCTGTTATCTGTGAAGGCCACGGCAAGAATGATACAGAGCCTTCTTATGATTATCTGCATAGAACTTGAGGTTAATTGGGTGGCAAACCCCAAAAATATCTCAGACTTTTAAATCCCCCACAAAAAGAGTTCCCAGTATCAATAAACTAGAATTAATTAATTAATTAAGACCCACATGCTGTATGTCAGTGGAAGTGAAAAGAAATTATACCACCTAATTTAATTGGCTAAAAGGTCACCAACATTCTGATGTAGTCTACTGGCTTCTACTGGAACTTTCTACTAAAATACTTTGAGTAAAAACATGTATTCTGGGCTGCATATCTCAAAATCCGTCACAAAACCAACAATACATGCTTGGGGAAAAAATGTGTGAATCCAGATTTGGATAGACACCATCTAGCCTGACAGATTTCATACAAATCAAGAAAACATATTTCTTGTTTATTCTGGCTTTCAATTTAATGTATTCCATTTTCCTTGATATATATCTGCCAAACCTATTCACAGCTATAATGTGTTTCACTGCAGATGGGGGATTTTCCATATGCTTATTTTTCTACTGGGTTGTTATTCCTATCAATATCTCATCTATCCCTCATTTTACAGAGTGCAGTAATATAATAGTGAGAATGAAATGCTCAATTTACTGCAAAGTGGAGTAAGAGACAGGAAAAGTGAACCACAGAGAACATCAATTTGTATTACATAATTAAGTGGTGTAGAACTTAATCATATTTTGAACAGATTTTTTTTCCTGAATTTGCTGCTCAGCAATGATAACACATGTATTATCCCTCACCTCACCCAAATAATGAGACAAAGTAATATTTTAATAATAATATGTAAAAGCAATGTAAAAAATTATATATGTAAAATCCCACATGTATTGCTCTATGTGCAGCATAGAGAACACTACTACTGTAGCTCACCTTGCCCGTTTTGGCCACTGCGTCCACCTCCACCTCTCTGGCCCCGCTTACAAACTTGGTGATGACAACTGGATGTTCCTGTAGAAACAGAGCAGGGCGTATAAGAACACACTACGAGGTACAGTAAGCAGACAGCTTCAGTGGGGATTCTTGCCAGAAATCCCATTGCATACAAATCATACCGAAACATTTCCCCCCAACTACTCAGATAAGGTATATGCAATATGAGTCACAAAGCCACTGAAGCTCCAGTGGGATAAACGTCTGAAAGGGAGACAGAAGCTGTCGGTGTGTGCTGTGTTTCCTCCAGCCCTGAGAGGCAGGTATCTGGTTCTGTGGGCTGTCAACAGGGCCCATCCTATCACAGGGCCTGCGCCACTTCAGGCTAAGAGGTTCTGTTTGGCTGGCAGTCAGCAAAGGGAGGGGGGGGGTCAGAGCTCAAAGAGCTGAGGGCAAGGGGCAGAGGAGTCAGGCGTGGCGAGGCCGGCTGCTCCGGAAGCCCCGGGTGGAAGCGTGGTGCGGGTCCAGGTGCAGGTGCCAACCAGAGAGAGAGGGCAGGTCAGAGAGATGGGCAAACAAAACAAGTACTGCCCTGCAGTTATGCCGGAGAGTAGCACAAGCTAATTGATTGCAGAGGAACTTGAGCAACATGAGGATTATGTGCGTGCGTGCGTGCGTGTGTGCGTGCGTAGTGTACATGGTGAGGATACTGTACATAAATAAATACTGTAATAAATATTTGTGTTTTAGCTTACGTTTGCATGTGCATTAATGAAGTGTACATCTCTGTACTAACTTACAGACAATACTGTACTACATGACATACTACCTTACTACGTGACATATTACATACTACATGTACTATAAGCAATACTATACTACTCAGCATCTTGAATAAGCTGTTGTATGTATGCATAAAGTAGAGAATATCCACTATGTCTGACTGAGCTCTACTGACAAAACACTGAGCCTCTGGGGACACAAGCTCCACAGATCGGTTTTAATGAAACCCAACATGGACAGCAGAAAGAGGGCCAGCAGAGGAAGGGAGGGAGAAAAGGGAGGGAAATCAATACTACCCCTGGGACATTGAGAGGTCTGAGTGTAGGTGAGTAGACCATTAGCAGGAGTCAGGCAGTTTTGTTATTTAGTTGTTTTTGTTTGTTTTGTCTGTGGAGTTCTGGCTAGGGAGCTGCAAGTTACAAAGCAGACTACAAACCCAAAAGGGATTGTTTGTATGTGTGTGTGTGTGTGTGTGCGCGCGCGTGTGTGTGTGTACTTCACGCACACTGCCCTACATTGGTACCATAGACGCATAATACTGTACCTGCATTAAATATAACTTTTAGAGGGGTGTTAACGCGTGTGCATTCGTGAGAGGAGAATATGTTCATGTCTGTGTAAATCTACAAGTAGCTACCGCTTGATTATATTTCCAGTGTGGAGTCGAGGGGGCAGTTAGGCGAGTCTATTAGACCAGACGGTAAACTTCAACACCTTCAAAGCTCACCTGGGACACCTGAGTCGCCTCCTCCAAGAAGCGCTTCATCTCCTCTTTGCCATGCGCCACGTTCATGGCTGAGCCGCTAGAACAGAGAGAAACACCGAAGGAGAGGAAGAGGAAGAGACAGAGAAAGAAAGAAAGAAAGAAAGAGAGGAGAGGGGAAGGAAACAAGAGAACAGAATTTGAACATGAAGGTTGTTTGCTCAATGGTTGATATATCTCCCAGTTGCATCATCATTATCGGGAAGAAGGGTTTAAAACAGGAAAACAAAACAGGAGACAAGAGAGAAAAGATATTTAGGTCAGTAAATGCTCCAGGCTCTTTAAAATAAGTTTGGTTTCAGAGCTTTGTCATTAAGAAATAAGCGTTTAGGCAAAACTCTTTTTTCCCCCTTCTTTTGGACAGTTGGGCATCCAACTGCAGAAGCCAAGTGGCTAGACAAGCTAGGGTCAGTGCTCTACTCCTCCTGGACACATGCTGTGAGCCTGACAGCTGCGAGGCACACATATGGCCAACCGGTATTTCAAGTATGTATTATTGCTTTTGTTCGTTGTAACTGTAACATGAGTGGTCAACAAGAGATCCGTCGTTGAGAAGTTATGACTACCTAGAATAAACTATGGTTAAGAATGATGTGATATTCTTGTGTGAATTTGAGATTGAGAGTGTCTCAGGTGTCTAGGCTTGAGGGAGGAAGAGATGTAGTTGTAGTACTGGTACTTACTGCTGCTCCCCTACTTCAGGACATGGAGTGGACATTGAGGCTGAGAACACGCACAAACAATTAACTAACACGTCAGAGGAGGGAGTCAAGATGGGAGAGGTCAGACTGGCCTGGGGCCATCGAGGAAACAACAAAGAGGAGAGAAGAGGATGACGAAGGGAGACGGTCAAGAGAGGAGAGGAGGAAGAGTGGCTCCTTTTCAATGTCAATAAAACAAGGCAATTAAAACTAAGAGGATGATGAATAACAAGTCTGAACCATGCCACAAGGAGGAAGAGGTCTAAAACAAGAATTAATTAAAAAATATATATACCATACACAACAACACTTGTGGCACAGATTGGTCTGATTATGTTCAACTGTCACTGCTTCTTCCACTGGGTGTTCATTATTGAATACTACACAATACATTTGTCTCTGCTTGCTTTGTCTCTGCTTGTGTCTTCTTAAAGCGTTGATAATGTGCCATAAAACAAATGCCTTACTCATAAAATAAACTCCTTACTAAGTCCTGTGGGGTCAGATGCCAACCAGACAATACACTGCCCCTGGAGGCCCTAATATCACCTTGCAAGTGCTATAATGACTACAAAATGGCCAGCTGGTACCAAACAAAATAGGAGCAGTCTAACCCACCTGTGTTTGGTCCTCTCTGGGGCATGTGAGCTGGTACAAATCACCATCAAGGACCTAAATTAGCCCCCCAATGCGCTTTCAAATTGAGAGCCTGCTTGCAAGATGATGTCTAAATGAGAAATCAAGAGCCTCTGAATCTGAACAACGCTCAAAGACACTAATGAGCTGTGTTTCCAGGACTGTGTTTCAATTTCCTCATTCAGGGAATTGAGGTGCTTCAAAGAGGTAGCTGTGACAAACGGTAATTTAGCCCCCACTAGTCCCACTAGCTGATCACTCACTTGATGCTTTTACCTTTCAAATTAATTTTGTGCTTTACACCGACACGTTTGAGACGCACTCAATTGAACGCAAATGTGTTCTCTATGTGGACATAGCTACCACCAGTTACAATATAATACATCATAGGTGACAGCAGCTGGTAAAAACAGGGACAAGTCGGCAACCGACCAAAATGTTCGGACTTTTATTCGGAAAGATTTAAATAAATGTCAACGTTGTTGAAAATCAATGACACACTCGCTAGTCAAGCCAAAATGCAATGCAATGGATTAGGTGAGTACTCCCCACTACTATCTACCGTAGTTAGTGTAGATTAGTGGGGATTACTCACAGAGTCCATTGCATTGCAATGTTTTGGCTTGACTAGCATGTGTCATTGATTTTCAACTTTCAATTTATTTAAATCTTTCTGAATAAAAGTCAAAATATTTTGATTGGTTGCCGACTTGTTCCCGCTTTCACCAGCTAATGTCACATATTACAGTGGCGACATAACAGAAATATAGCCAGATGGGTTGTGAGAGTGATTCTGGAAGAACTTACCTCAGGACATATGAGGGGCGGAGGAGACAAGGGTAGCCCACTTTATCGGCAAAAGCATAGGCGTCTTCCTGAAATAGACACAACAGGGCAAGATGGGTGTCACTACAGTGCTGTCTACACTCTGGGGGGGAGAGAGGAAGTCTGTCATGTTGTAGAACTGACAAGTCCCACTAGCTGTGCAGGCCTACTTTTAACAATCACACAGGAGACAAGCAAAGACAAATAACTACCATTTGATTTCAAATGACAACTTCCAGGCATTGAGCAGTGGAAAAACTATACACAATAAGCAATTCCCAAAGTGTCATAGAATGACAAGGTCTTTAAAACCAATTCTCCCTTTGTCATAGAGAGCTCATTAGACTCTCCCAGTGAGAGAGTGAGGAAAGAGAGTTCACCAGTATAGCCTATTTCAACCAAAAGCTGGGACAGGTCTGAGTGTACAACAACCGTGTTTGTGTGTGCGTGCGTGTGTGTGTGTGTGTGTGTGTGTGTGTGTGTGTGTGTGTGTGTGTGTGTGTGTGTGTGTGATTTATCAAAGCACTACTCCAGGGCAATTCCCTTCTTATGAAGCTCCCATGCCGGAAGGTAACCATTAGACAGCTCTCAGAGAGTAGGGCAGCCTCTTCATTCCTCCTGATGAGGCCTAAAAACGTCTCTCACACTAACCCGCTACTAGCACAGGGCTTCAAAGAGAACCGACCAACAACTCGGTCCGCAGAATAATAATAAAAAAGATAATAAGAAAGAAAGAAAAAAAGAACAAAATCCAAAATGTCCTAATTTCAGAAGAGAGGTTTTTCTTCATGTCAAAGGATGGAGGGGACGGAAGCTTCCAGAAGGATTCAAGAGTGCTCTGGCACTCTGGGCTAAGCTGGGCTGCTTGACTGGCGGCTGTCTTCCTCCTCCTCCTCATCATCATCCTTTGAGAAGTCGCTTTCCTCTCTCTGTCTCTAGCCCTCTCGTTTCTCCATCATTTCACACCAGTCCCTGGCGGGACCGAACGCAAAAACACAGATCCCCTTTCCTGGGAGGCTGTCTGGGCTGCGGCCAGGAGGCTTCCTGAATTATTCCCGTTAAAAGTAGGCCCATTAAAATACAGAGAGTGTCCTCTGTACTATAAAGCCCCTTTCACACACAGTACCCTGTAAATTACATGGAATCCCAACCGGGTCCGCCAGTGATTTTCGCCTTTCACACGAGCTACATGCCGGAAGATTGCCGGGTTGCGCCTTTACACACACGTCAATGGCATTCACGGGTTTGCATGAGCTACTTGAATCACGCGTTCAACTGGATGCAGAACTGGGACGTAGTAGACGTAAATTCGAACGAGACAGGCGCGTGAGACTGCCATATACCTTATATCTGCCAAATATCATACCTCCGTTTTATATGTATTTATTAGGGGTGCAACGGTTCTCGGTTTTATATCGGACGGTACGGTTCACCTTCCACGGTTCAATACACTAGTGAACCGTGGCGGTTTTTGGTTTATCCTGTGTTTCATTCAAAGTCGGAGGTGGAGTTGGTCTGGAACGCAGTTGCTTCTTGCTCAAATGTTTGTTCATGGCGAGCGGAGTTGAGAACATGGCAACAGTTTGAGGAAGCCCCGGATTGCTACAAATCTGCGTTGTGGGGTCATTAATTCTGGTTTTGACATTGAATACAGCGATGAGGGAATGAAAACAGTGAACAGAAACGCATGTCGCAGAAATGCTTAACGCGTGCCGTATAAGCGCATAATATGCGCACAATGCATATATGGGCTACAGCTGGTACAGTTCTCATAGCTAAAGTGCATTTTTACTTTCATTTCTATCTTTCCTATAGCAGTCGTCAAGCCTAAGAGGCACATTTGTGACTGCAGTTGGTGAAACCGTAAACCACTCGCATACGTGAAACCGCTACAAATAGCTCTCTTAATATGTATACTTTGTGGAATGGATTCATTGTTATTGTTTTCCGGAAGGCTATCGGTTTAGATGGCTTGTAAATATACTTTCGTTTTAAGACGTGTGATCATATAATTATGTGTAGTTGTGTGTTTTTAGCATGTTGATGTTCTATCAGCATGTTGTGATGTTATTCAAATACAGTTTAGACCTTCGTAGCGCTGTGCTTTGTTAGCCGCTAGCTGTTAGTGACTCTAACTTCGTCATCTTTTTTCGGATTTCAATGTATGACACGTCATTTGAAAGCTTACAATCTGTAGTTTCAGCTACACGCTTACAATCTGTAGTACATAAGTAATGTAGCCTACTGGTTTATCAAAACACTGGCTGGTGTCACATTTGAAAGTGTTTTTGTTATTTTTGGTTTATATATATATATTTGTTTATATTATACAATATACCAAGTAAATGTTAAAGTTCCATAAGTATAAGCAAAATAAAGTAAAGTAACAGTTTGTAAATAAATAGTAGCATTGTTGTTCTCCTTACGCACAAAAACACATACCGAAACCGTGACCCAAAAACCAAGGTTCATACCGAACCGTGGACCAACTGAACCGTTGCACCCCTAGTATTTATCATCATATTTTTCACATTAATTTAACAGCGAGTTAACTCGTATTATGCTTACCATCACCAAGTTCGCTCACCAACTAAAGCACTTGATTACCATTGATATAAACTTACTATACTAGTCCAAAAGCACAGTATGGGAGAACTTGCTACAGCACATCGCACACTATATTGTCGGCACAGTTGAAGCGAGGGAGTGACTGGAAGTGCCACTGGTGCACACTGCGTAAACATATCACAAATGTGCATTCGATAAGTAATCTAGCTAACAATGATTGGAAATAAAGTAGTATCCAGTAGTGTAATTATATTCATCACTACTTTGGCTGATGTGATGTGGGTTAACTAGCCCACCCAGTAACATCAGCAGAGTAAACCAAAAGTACAAAGTGAGAAACTACTCGCTGTGATTGGTTAACTTTGACTCAGACATACATAACCCTTTACGTGCCGGACCAGGCAATGTTCAGGCTTCTGTTCACACCTAAGCCTTCCCCTTAAATTCCATGGAATTATACAAGGTTCCGACCAGGGTAATTGCCTGAGACAATGTCCATGTAAATCGCGTTCACACATGCACCGTACAAGGTCAATTCCATAGAATTTACTGAGAAGGCTTGTATGAGTGAAAGGGGTTTCTGTGAGAGATAGGTTAAGGCTCGAGGGAAGATTGTCCTCTCTTCACTGGACATACAGTAGCAGTGTTTATATCTAAAGGCAGCTGGTTCCCACTCGCCTCCCTGAGGGCCAGGAACACGGACACACTAATGGAGCAGCCACGTTTCAGCACTTCCTGTCGACACGTTTCTGCACTTCTGATACTTGGAGGACACACCATGAGTGTTCGGGTGCGAAAGACACAAAACTGTGAAATCGAGGCAGCGCTGGATGCAAGGAGTGAAGTGCACTATATAAAAGCTAGAACTCTGCAGAGTAACGTTTAAGTAAATACAAATAGTTATGACACAGGCCACACAGCCTGGACGTGAGGTGGTGGTGGTGGTGGTGGTGGTGGTGAGGCCTCTTACCAGAGAGCTGAGGGCCCTCCAGGGAGCTTGGGCCACGCCCAGATCGTCCAGGATGGTGGAGAACACAGAGCGCTCCTCCGCCCGGTCGATCTGCAGGGGGCTGGTGCCTAGGATCTTCACCCCGTTCAGGTGCAGAGGCATGGCCAGGTTGTTGGGGATTTGACCCCCTACAGAGACGATGCTACCTGTACAGCCCTGCGGACAGTGTGGAAGTCAGAGTTTACACTGATGCTCGATTATAGACTTTTAAAACAGAGCATTTGTTAGATATAACTGACTGTGAGTGTTATCATGTCCAGTCATTATAATACTGTGAGTGTTATCATGTCCAGTTATTATAATACTGTGAGTGTTATCATGTCCAGTCATTATAATACTGTGAGTGTTATCATGTCCAGTCATTATAATACTGTGAGTATTATAGTGTAAAATAAACACTTAATCACATCATGATCCTATCGCCACTTTAACTGGATTACAATTCCTCTGGAAAAGTCAACGGGTATTAACACAAATGCAACAAAACAAAAAAGCAGAGCATGTGCAGGGTGTTAAATGCAGTTAGGCTAGGTACTGAGCACACACACACCTCAGACAGAGATTAACCAAGGCTATGTTTATGCCACATCAGACACCACTGCAATCAGTGAGCATTAACGAAGGCAGACCATTATGTCCTCAGGGCAGTTCTGTTTTTCACTTAAAACACATCGATAACTTCTTGGATATAATGAGCATTTGAACAAGCACACGAAACTCTCCAACCAGTGAAGGTTCCAAACTGGTCAAGAGTCAGGACATCCAACTAATAACTTTCTGTGAGTTATTAGTCGGGCTTAGGTGTCCAACAGTGGTCAGGAAACTGCAAAACAACCGGTAGCAGGACTAGGGTTTGCAACAACACATTTTCATATGCTGTGTGTGCGCACAACATGAATAACAAGTTCTCAGCCGTTTAAAATAATCAACAAGAAGATTTGATAAATACTTTCATCTTGAAGTTTGGAGGGAGAGTTCTTTTTTCACAGCATGAATGTGGAAAACTAAAACAGCTTGCATAACCGCTTTCAATGTTTCTGTAAAATGTGAGTCAACAGATGAGCTGAATATGGCGGAAGATGTTTCATCCATGCAAGAGTGGAGTGTGAGCAGTGAATTCATTTCCCTGGGCTTAGAGATGAATAGCTCTGGGTTTTCCCTTCTATGAAAACTCTATAATAAGTTGCAGCAATTCCACTCACATCTACTAAATTGTATTTTTTGACTTGTTACTTCTCAGCATATTCTTATATAAAAAATAAAATAAAAAGTATTACGTTCAAGAAGCAAAAAAAAATGACTTCAATCTTTAAAGCAATTGTGCTGTTGAGTTTATGCATCATTAAAGCTGTGCATGAAAAATAGAGGTTAGATGCTTTGGGAATCTACTGGTTCTGAATCTACCTGTCCATCACAAATTCTTAACAATTTCAGAATATGTGCTTTAAATGATGAATCATTCTCATTCATGTCAGAAACAGGGTTGGAATGTGCTCATGTACTGTGTGTGATGGGATGGCGTTGACCTCTGACCTCTTGCTGCGTGATGTCCAGGATGCGTTCCAGGGTCAGCTCCTCGAAGTACAGACGGTCACACTCGTCAAAATCTGTGCTGACCGTTTCGGGGTTATGGTTGACCACAACCGTCCTCTTACCCATCTGCCTCAGGGCTCGAATACTGGACACGGCGCACCAGTCAAACTCCACGCTGCTCCCTAGAGGGGATGGGCGTGGTTCACATCAAACAGAACAGATTCATAAAGTAATGTAGAGTTCAACAACTTGAACTGTGAATTCATCTGTATATATCGGAAGCACAATGACACTGATCTCACCAATGTGGTAGGGTCCACACCCTAGGACCATGATTCCCTTGTCCTGGAACTCTAAATCATGCTCCTGTTGGATTGACGCACGTCAGACAAGATCATGACACTCAGGGGGACAGCTTCAGTCACAATTTAGACATTAAAACAGAGGAGACGATATATCATGAGTTCATTATAAGATACGGTAAGACAAGACTCACCTGGCCATGATAGGTGCAGTACAGGTAGTTGGTCACTGCTGGGTACTCAGCAGCAAGAGTGTCAATCTGGCCAGAGAAAGTAAAACGGAATCATTTCTCAATGTATTCTTCAACACTGAACATAAAGAACATAAAGTTGTGTACATAGCCTTTATTTATGTAAACCAGCTCCTTACCTTCTTGTGATTTTTTTTTCTAAAAAGTGTTTTTTTTTCCCTTTCCTAACACCAGGGGAGCTGTCAGGGCAAAACCTTCCGTGTGGGGAAAAGCTACCGGGGGTGCGGCCTAACGCGTCACGACCAGCTGGCACGCGCACGCGTCACGACCTGGCGACTGTGACATATGTTATATATGTATATAAGTTACATATGACTGTAGTTATCATAACTGTACATGTCCTACTCTAATGGATCTTGAACGAAACGCGCATTTTTTAGTTGAATTGCTGAGTTGCGTTTGCAACTTTATGAGAAAATGATCTACTGATCAGACCACTCTAACAGGAGTGTTTGTCCGTGAATAACACCGGCTATGCCCGGGGTAGAAACACAAGACTATAGCTGGATAAGGTCTACACGGTCTACACGGTCATTTTAAGCCGTCGACCAGCCCTCTACGACCACGGGAAGTCATGTTAAAAGTGAAGATACTTCTGTTAAACTAAGCTAAGCTAAACATCGCTAATCGCTAACTCCCTCCTGGGCTTAAAGTGACAAGTAATAACGTTGTGAAAAAAACCGTCAGATCAGATAGATATAAGGGTTATTTTGATAAACCGGATACATTTTGTGAATATATATGGTTACTTTCTCGCCTGAAAACATATTAAAACTTCATAAAATGACATATTAACACTTGTAGAGCCAAATTAAAGCTTTTCGCTAATGGCGGCCAAAACGGAGGTTTCAAAAACACTCGCCAGCTGGTCGTGACGCGTGCGCGTGCCAGCTGGTCGTGACGCGTTAGGCCGCACCCCCGGTAGCTTTTCCCCACACGGAAGGTTTTGCCCTGACAGAGCCACCCCTCCTTAATTTCGTTGTTTGGTACCTGTACTGTAGCAATGACAATAAAGTCCATTCATTCATTCAAAGGATACTCTGTATCAATTCAACTAATTCTGTAATCCAGAGAATACCACAGGTCAATTTCAGGTCATTTCTTATCCCAACCATGGGGAATCAAAGTGGTAATATTTCACATCGCCGTGCCAAGAGATGGACCAACTTCCATGCTCCAGAGCCCCAAGACACACATGACGTGTGTGGCGTATTCAGTTAGGAGGTGGAGGGAGGTTAGGAGGAAGAAAACGGAACATCACGGGGGGATGAGACCAGGAGGTTGAGTGTCATACATGTCAGCTCCTGTGGGAGCCGCTGACTAATGATGGCGCCCCAGAGCACTGCGGTGTTCACCTGTTTGACCCAGGGTTTGATTTTCTGTTTCAGCCTCAGCTCTCTGGCCTCCCCCTCGCTGGTGCCCAGGGCGTGGCCCACCTGTCGGTCCGAGAAGCCGTCCTGCTTGGCCTTCAGCAGCAAGTCGTAGGATACGGTAACACTGCAGATGGAAATGGAGGATCAAATACATTAATTTAACTTGGAAATCTTGAGCGATTTTTTTGGCGGGGTTTGCGGGTGTGTGTCTGTGTAGTAAACAACACAGGTCAAAGCAAAAGGTGGGACCGGGACTTGGCTGGCTTATCCAGAGGTGGGTGGGAAAGCTGCCTCCAGAGCAAATCAATATCACATCAATAACTCAAGACAGGCACAGGTCAAGTTCAAAACTCATTTGAATCCTGGAAAGTTTTAGGTGAAACAAACAAAGAAGAAAACAGTGAAAACAGGAAAATAACCTTTATTCTGCTGCTTCTTTCCCTCCGCCTGAATTATTAAAGACCTCACACACCATAAGGATATGTGAAAAATGTCAACTGTGTTTTAACTTCCTCCACCGCAGTCTTACTGGAGAAATAATAACTTCTTTAAAGGAAAAAAGAAACGAGACCAGCATGTGAATCGCAGAATGTGCTTAAGAGTGCGTGATTCCAACAGCACAGCTGGAGGTCCTGAAGGAGATCTTATGAAAGATAATTAGTCTAGACAGAATGAGCATGCAGTGGCAGGCTGAAATATTGCTGTGTAGGTGTGTGTAGGTGTATGTGCGTGTGTATTTGTGTGTGTGTGTGTGTGTGTGTGTGTGTGTGTGTGTGTGTGTGTGTGTGTGTATGGCCATGCCTGGGTGTGTGCACCGTAGAGACTGCCTGATATAGATCAGCTTACACAGCTGGGGCGAGCATGATGACTCGGCTAATTGTCATGCCTGATGCACACACCTGCTTCTGCATCGGTCGCCCTGCTCCGCTCCCAGGCCAGAACCCCCCTCTACGGGCCGTAGGGCAGTGGACAGCATTGTCTATTATTGAACAGCGGGTGTGACAGGAGGGTCAGGATGCTGCTGGAGGAACAGCCTGAGCAGAGCCACGGCAGTTAAGGCTTTGATCTGGAGGACGTGGGGACTGTCGGAGGGCCGGGGAGAGAGAGTTGGGAAGACATTGGGGGAGAGGTGGACTGAGGTTGGAGTGAACTGGAGGGAAAATATATACTGTGCCCCTAATACATGCAGGTGTTGGTAATGGCCACCAGAGGGCAGCGGGAGGCATTGGACTCACTGACTTGGCAACTCAAATGTGTCTGTCCTGTATGTAAGGCACAAAGGCCTTGCAAGCTCATATACACAGACCGGTTAGTACCGAATGGACAGGACAGACGAACAAGACAGACAGACGCAGACCAACACTAAACTGCACTCTGCTGCAGTTTCAGTGACCTCTAATTACTGGCATGACCTCAAGGGTCAAAGGGCGTTCCAGTCACTGCTCCAGGATGTGGTCTCAAGGCCTGCTGCTCGATGGGCCAACATCAAGAACAGTAGCGGCTCTAGTATTCAAAGGCTTGCCATTTTTCTCAAGAGTTAGACAGGTCTACTCTAATCCCCCTCAGATTTGAGTAAAACGTATTGAAGTGGGCCCACCACATTCCGCCCACTAGTGTCATCCTCTTTGAGTGGTAGATCTAGTCATCACCTCATTTAATTCAGCTGCTCTTGCTTTGTCTCTAATGGGTGGGGGTCTTGGTTTGTAACACATGAAGTTTGTATTCATTAGCTGCATTGCTATTGTAGTGGTTTTATATCATGTTATACTGAGAAATGTAAATCTCTACAGTAGTGGCGAAGCTAGCACTCAAGGAAGGCCCATTTCCTTCCTGTAAGGGATGGGCCAAGATCTGTGGCGCAGTGAATCATTCTGACTATGGACAGGGCCCATAACTTATGTAAGCACATATTTGTACAATATGATTGGTTCCCAAGAATGGTGACCTCATGACCAAGGACAGTTCTATAAATATGAGTCGCACCCATCTTTGGGGCCTGCTGCTTCTTGCTTTGGGCCATTGCTTCTTGCTTATTGGTCTGCTCATTTCTCTCTGCGCTCATGTAAATTGGCTTAATAAAAGGCCTCTTTGGAGACAATTGATCTAAGCTCTTTGTGCTTTGTAAGTTCTACTAAATCTATTAAGAATCAATTATATCCACAACACTATGTTGTTGTTTTTCCCCGTTTTTTTTATTTTATAATCAGTATTTTATTGAATTTTTCATATTGTCACATTTTGTCTCTCCATTGCTATGTCGAAACTGACACAGATTTGGATTTGTAGTGACTGGATTGATGTTTTCCCATCGACTGTGCCTTTCCCTTGTAGTATATTTTACTTACACACACACATGCATGGGTGTATGGTATGGGCCTGTTCTCCTGACAAGGGGGGTTTTATGACACATTGTAAACACATCCTTTGTCTTAAGGGCCATATGTTTACTTCCTGTGAATCTGACTTGAACTTTAACCTGGAATGACTTTTAGGCAGGGTGACATCATATTGGGGTCTCCTACTCATCACACCTCAAGCATCTATGCAGTGACTGTGATAGGACCATTGTTTATAACTGTATTTGCATACTATTGTTTATAAATAAGAGTGTGGGCCCAGGGGGCTCTCGCTCTTGTCTTCTCTTCTCTCTTCTTCTCTCTCACCTCTGGAACACACATCTCTCTCTCTCTCTCTCTCTCTCTCTCTCTCTCTCTCTCTCTCTCTCTCTCTCTCTCTCAGACCTGTACTTTGTTTCAATAAATAGTCTTAAACTACTCAGAATGATATTCTTCATTTTAGTATCCAACAAGTAGCTTAATAAACAACACCCTCTCAGCCATTCAACTTATTATATTTTTTAAGTCTTCCGTTAGCAGCTTAGTATTGTTCCCGTTCCTTTTGTTCAGTTTGTAGTGACAACCAGATCAACAGAGTGTGTAATTGATTGAATAGAATTGATTTCTATTAAAATTAAGGACCCTGCAAAGACAAGGTTATACACTCCCCCCCAAAAAAGGTGCAACTATTATCATTGCACTCAAATGTTTGAATTTTAGCTAATTTTAGGAGAGCCACAGCAAAGGGGGGTTAATACTTTTGTTCTTCTGTTTTTCTGTTTTTCTTTCACTTTAAATGTCCAGAAGACTGTGTAGGTCAGTGGGGGAAAAAACGATTTAATGTATTACAATTTCAGCCTCTGAGGTAACACCATTTGAAAATTGTGCAGGGGCGAATACTTGCACAGCCTCTATATCTTGCTCAACAGCCAATTTCCTCAGTCGTGTTGATCTCAGTTTTCTTTATATCGAGCTGTTGAGAAGATTCAATGTCCTCATAGCACCACCTGGTGGATGCAGTAATTCTTGTATGTGCAATGTTCTATGTGCGTGCGTGCATGTGTGTGTGTGTGTGTGTGTGTGTATGTGTGTGCACACTCAAGTCCTCAAACAAGGAGAAAAAGAGATTCATGTGGCACACGTGCGCCATGTGACTAGGAGAGAAAATTGAATATGTTACCAAACTGGCAGACGATGTCACAGACCCTAGCTACTTTATTCTGAGAGGCAATTAACCACCACACTTAATCACACCTAAACATGCATGTATGTGTGTGTGTGTGTGTGTGTGTGTGTGTGTGTGTCTCCCCTCCCTCTAACCTGTTGAACTGGCTCAAGTGCTGCTCCAGCTCGGTGATGCGTCTCAGCTTGTGCAGGAACCACTTATCTATGGCAGTGAGCTGGTGGATCTGGTCCACCTTCATCCCACTGTGGAGCGCCTGGGGGGGAGGAGACAATCTCACTGAGTCTCATAACACACCTTAAGACAACCAAAACAACCAAAACTATTTAATTCCAGATTAAAATTCAACCTTATTATGTTCAACACCCGTACTTGTGTGCCTAAATGATGTATGTGACATTCAGTACGGTTTAGAAGACTTTCAGTAACGGTTTAGAAGACTTTCCCCTCTTCCTCGGAACACATAATGTGCTTGTTAGCACCATGAATATTTACTCAGTTGTGTTATGGAGCTATCAGACATGCTTGGTCATTCTCAAAAGAGGGTATAATGCATCTTAATCGTGAACAGTGTGTGTGTGTCCGCAGTGTCCCTTGAATATAAAGTGAGGCTCAATGAGGTGTGACCAGCCCAGCTCCAGATACTGTGTGCTGCCTGCTACAGTGTGTGTGTGGGACACCAGGCAGGACAAGGCACTCAGGCCTATCAGACAGCGTGTCTCTTTAATGGTCTCTCTAATAGAAGATATAACCGGCTGTGGATTGAAATTCGACACACGGGGCGGGGTGGAGGGGCGGGGTGGAGGGGGGTTGGAGACGCAAAATGACAGTGCTCTACCGCAAGGCCAACCTTGAGAGTTATTGATGTTTCATAGCTTGATGCGATGTGGCCCATTACTTCTTAATAAATCTGCCAGCCTCAATAACTTCATCCTACATTCAATGAAGAATTCCTCTGTTCACAGGGTCACAAGCATTTCTCTTTTCTTCGTCGAAGCACATTTCAATGAGTTGCCGTCAAGTGTCGCAGAGACAGATGTGCCGCCTCGACTGTGCTAATGTCTACGGTACTCGTGACTCGTGAGGTGACTCGTGCAGGGATCCGTACTAGGCTTCTGACATGGAGATGAAGGTGAGGTGGTGGGGGTGGTGGTGTCTTACAGTACCATGGCCAGGGAGAAGACGCGGGTACTGGAAGGCACGGACAGCTCCTTCTGCAGGTCCTGCTGGGCGGACCAGGCCTTGTTCAAGGGCAGGCGGGGCACAAAGCCGTCCACTGAGGGGTGGCACATACGCAGGGCCTTCTGCATGCTCTCTTCAAAGGTGCGGCCCACAGCCATCACCTAAGGGGGTTAAAAGATGGATAGAGAGACAGGTCTTGTAAAAGACATCGGCAACCTTTCCCTTTATCTTCTGATGAATAAAACAAGGAGGATAACTATGTTAATATACAGTGCTGTGAAAAAGTAGTTGCCCCCTTCCCAATTTCGTCCGTTTTTGCATGTTTGTCACACTTAAATGTTTCAGATCATCAAACCATTTTAGTATTTAGTATTACACAAAGATAACCGTAGTAAATAGAAAATGCAGCACTGTATATTATGTTATAGCATACTATGTTACTATATACTATATTACTATTCAAGTAATCCATTCGGAGTGTTCCCTGACCTCTCCGACACTCTTCATGGCACTGCCGATCTCATGGGACATGCCCTGGAAGCGGTCCAGGTCCCAGCGGGGGATCTTAGTGACGATGTAGTCCAGACTGGGCTCAAAGCAGGCCGTGGTCTTCTCCGACACGGCATTCTTGATCTCAGGCAAAGGGATGCCCAACGCCAGTTTGGCTGCCACGAAGGCCAGAGGGTATCTGGGGAGAAAAAGGAGAGGAGAGATTGATTGGCTGACAGACTTCAGACAGGAGATTGTACTGAGATGGATGAAGCTGGATATTATCTTATGGAAGGATGCGATCACTGTTGCGATCAAAATTCCCTCGTAGGTTACAGGCAACTGACAAAATATTACATATGCCGGCAATCAGTCCCATTTTTATCCCAAATAATTAAATATGGACCACAGTCTCTGGCTTACACCCCACAAGACTCGATGTCAGAACACAGCCTCATGGGTAGTGTTGACGTGTGTCTCACCCGGTGGCCTTGGAGGCCAGGGCGGAGCTGCGGGAGAGGCGGGCGTTGACCTCGATGATGCAGTACTCCAGTGAGCCCGGGTGCAGAGCGTACTGGATGTTACACTCGCCCACGATCCCCAGGTGGCGCACCACCTTAATGGCTGTCTCACGCAGCATGTGGTACTCCTCGTTGGACAGGGTCTGGCTGGGCGCCACCACGATCGAGTCCCCTGGGGAGATAGGGTGGACCACAGCCTTGCATATAGACAAATGCTTCAATTCCACAATGAGATAAAAATGTTTTCTATGATGTTCTATGATGTAACTAAGTAGACTGAGTGAGATAATAAAAATGGCATTGCTAATGTTTTGATTTCACACACCAGAGATGGAAGTCGGGGGGTGTACCTGTGTGGATGCCGAGGGGGTCAAAGTTCTCCATGTTGCAGACAGTGACACAGTTGTCGGCGATGTCCCTCACCACCTCATACTCCACCTCCTTCCACCCCATCAGAGACTTCTCCACCAGGATCTGAGAGCTCATGGCCAGAGCCTGGAGACACACACATACGCACACACTCAGAAACAGTAGGACCAGCAACCATCAATAGGGTGAATAATGGAATTACAGAGACTAACTATTGAATACTGTAGACCACCTTTTTGCATTTGTAATGTCCTTGTCTCAGTACCCTGGTGGGCTCTCAGTACCCCTAGGCAAGGCCTGTACCCACCTGTTGTGCAGTCTCCTGCAGCTTCTTCTTGTTGCCACACAGGCCAGAGCCCAGCCCACCGAGGGCATAGGCTGACCGTAGCATGACAGGGTAGCCAATCTTCTCCGCTGCTTTTAGGGCATCTGCCACCTGTAGGAGATACAATATCATAACATCACCTAGCTCTACTCTGACATCACCATGACTACAGTTGCTGTAGGGTTGTGAGCAACCAGCTGTGCATTCATCAGATTAAAGACACATTTAATCATGATCATCGTTTTGTTTTCTTTTTTTTCGTATGTCTCACCGTCTCAACAGCAAAACTGGGGGCGATCTTCTCATTGATCTCATTCAGCTTATCAGCAAAGAGCTGCCTGTCCTCAGTGGCCATGATGGACTCTACCGGAGTCCCTAACACCCTCACGCCATACTTCTGCAGGACCCCAGACTGAAACAGCTCCACTCCTGAACACGCAGGAAAACACAACCATAAGCAAACACAAGCGGATGCATGCATGTAAAAATGCACGCCCACATATCTCTCTCTCTCTCTTCCTCCCTCTCACACACGCAATGGACTCACCACAGTTGAGAGCGGTCTGCCCTCCCATGGAAAGCACGATGCCGTCAGGTCGTTCAGCCTTGATGACCTCAGTGACAAACTGGGGCGTGACGGGCAGGAAGTAGACAGAGTCGGCCTGTTTGCTGCCCACCTCATTAGTCTGGACTGACGCAATGTTGGGATTCATCAGAACCGTCTTTATGTTCTCTTCCTGTCACAGAAACATTGAGAACCCACAACCCAGAAATGTGAATGTTGATGTAAATGAAAACTTCAAAACACACTAACTCCATTCGAAGAGACTGGCATAGACATTTCCATTGCCCTCCCATATGCATTGGAAAGAGAAAGCATGTTGTCTTCTTTCAGCTCTATACTTCAATAGGGGGGTCAAAGTAGAGATTCTCAGCTTTAATTGTTGTTGTTTTCAAAAACGGGTTCACCATTTAGAAGGTACATTTTATTTGTTTACATACTCCCCCTATTTCAGGGCTCTAAAGGCATTGGAAAAAAACATAATGTCCAAATAAAGTATTCATGTTTAGTATGTTTTTGGTCCACAATCCTTTGCATGCAATAACTGCCTGAAAACTACGACCCATTGACCCCACCAGACGCTGGGTATGGTGATGTTCTACCAGGCCTATACTACAGCCTTCTTCAGTTAGGGTCGGCTTGCATAAGCAAGTCGCTGAAATAGAGGGGCTATGTCATTTCCAAATGGTGAAACCAATCAGAAAAAAACAACAACATTGAATTAGTAGCAGTTGAAAATCTCTACGTTAACCTCACAGTAATTGTTTGAAATCCAAACTTGGAGTATAGAGCTAAAAGAAGACAAAACACTTATTCTTTCCATTTATGTATGGGTCACTGTATGTGTGAAAATAGTATTTTCAGCCTCTTTGTAACTTTTTGACAATCTTGAGCTGCTGCTGAGTCTCTCCTGACACTGCAGTCTTAATTTTAATAATTTTGCCATTTAGCAGACGCTTTTAATCCAAAGCGACTTACAATTACGAATTACAGGGACATTCCCCCTGGAGTAACTGAGGGCTAAGTGCCTTACTCAAGGGCACACTAGTAGTGGTGTGGTTTCAGGCGGGATTTGAACTCACAACCTTCCGATCACAAGTCCAACTCACTATCCACTAGACCACCACTACCCCCACAGTCTTCTCACCTTCAAGGCTTTGACAGCCTGTGACCCTGAGTAGTCAAACTCTCCTGCCTGGCCGATAGACAGGCCTCCAGAACCCAGCACCAGAACCTTGGAAACCTGCACCAAGGACAGACAATGCAGTATTATTGCACAAGATGAATGCACACTTTGGGGAAGTACATTTATGGCATACCTTGATCAATCTGAGCAAAGTTGACTAATGTCGTCTAGTAAATATACTATAATTGGTGTGGGCATCTGACCGGAGTTCTTGGCGGGACGGCAGGTTTCTTAGGCATGACTGACATAATGTTGGCTCCCTTCCCTCCGTTCTTTATCAGGGATAGGAAGGCATCAAACAGGAACTGCAAAACCAATGGAAACATTATAAGTGAGATACAACTCAATCACAGAAAGCACACAGTTGTCTTTAAAAAAAATAATGTATAGCACTGTCTTGCTATCTCCGGGGACAGAGATTACAGTGGATGATTTGCAGTCAATCACAGCCTCTCCTGTATGTCAATCTAACCGAGGCCCCAGTGGGTCTCTAATGGTTACAGTGATATTGTGATGACACTTTAATTGCAAGAATTTGCATCACAACTTTACCTCTGTGTCTGTGGGCCCCCCCTTGGCCTCTGGGTGGAACTGAGCCGTGAAGATAGGTTTGGTGTCATGCATGATGCCCTGGGATACAAACAAAACCGAGATTGAATAAATACAAACAACTTAATGTACTCATTAAAAAAACATCTGAAGAAAAACGAAATAAATAAGGAACAGACCTCGTTGGTGCCGTCGTTGGCATTGACAAACAACGGGCTCCAGCCCGGTGGCAGAGTCTCAGTGTCGATGCCATAACCATGGTTCTGTGCTGTGATGAAGGCCTGACCCGTCATCACATTCAGCACCGGCTGATTCTGCCCTCTACGGAACCGTAAACAGAATTGTTTTCATGTGAAATGTAGCCATTCATCGACCAACTACAGCCTTGTTTGTACAGAAGAAAAGTAAGTGTTATCTATCCCATCCCCCTGAGGCAGAGGTTCATCTGTAAACAGAGAGTTAGGACTAAGGACGGATGATCCTGCAGGTGCACCTGTCCAGCACGTGTGTTCACCTGTTGCCCATGGGCAGTTTGTAAGACTGGGCTCCAGCAGCCAGGGCTGTGATCTGGTTCCCCATGCAGATGCCAAACACAGGCTGGGGGCGGTCACTCTCCAGCACCTTAGGACAACAGTGCCACAAGGGGGGTAAGGAGTCTAAAACGACATATCACATGTCACAACATTCTTGGCGTTTATGCTTATAACTACAGTATCAATATCTCTATGAACAAGTCCCCCCTGTCCTTGAATTGCAATGAGCTGCTGTTGCAGTACCTTGCGGAGGTTTTGGATAAGGGACTGGGCCAGTGCGGGGTCCCCGGGCCCGTTGGAGATGAAGAGGCCGTCGTACTCCAGACTCATCAGGTCCTGGTCCCAGGGCACCAGATGGACCTCCGCACCACGCTACACACACACACAATCACTATTATTACCAATCAATCAACACATCAAGGTGCTAGCAGATACTAACCCATATTTCATATGTTGGTCACACTCAAACGGTCTCAACCCTAACCCTGTCTCCTTCCCTCACCTTGACGAGGAGTCTGATGATGTTGTGTTTGATCCCACAGTCAACAGCGACCACTTTAATGGGATTCCCTTTCCCAAACACTTTGGTCTCCTGGGAACATGCAAGACAGGGAGAGGGTATCATTAGCATTCATGTAAACACTAAGCAACTGTTTGGAGAGATGTGTCTTAGTGTTTCCTACTCAGTTGTCATGGGTAACAAGGGAGTATTTTCAGGTGTGATGGCAGCCGACAGTTACCTTTGTTGAGACCTCTGCTACAATATTTTTGTGGTTGGGGTCCGATATCTCCACAGGCTGCCCCTCAAACTCAATCTTCCCCAAAACCGTCCCCTGAGGAAAAAGATATAGCGTTAATGCATGATATTGTTCTGAGACGTCAAACAAAGAGTATTGTTTCGTGAATCCAAATGCAAACTGCCAAGCAAAACATTTACCTTGTCTCTGATTATCTTGGTCAGCATCCTAGTATCCACTCCAAATAATGCAGGGACCTTTGAACGATAAAAGGAAAAAGCTCACTAATGCAAGACAACGTCAATTTAACACACAATATAGACCTGTTTGTGTGCTGACAACATGTGAGGCGGGGGTAAGGACTTGTGATGCGGTCACTACCTTCTCTTCTTCCAGCCAATCTGCCAGGGACTTGACAGAGTTCCAGTGGCTGTACTCATGACTGTAGTCTTCCACCAGGAGGCCAGACACCTGCAGAGACCGCAACACGAACACAGGTGTAAGAAAACTATAGTCAAATACCATCCCATCTTGTAAAGTGTTTTACCTATTTACCTGTAAGTATCACAGTATAACAGTACAGTCTTTAAAAGCATGTCTCAAAGGTCACATGTCTCTGTGTCACCACAGTAACCCAATCTGCTGTTATTACAGTTACACTTATTACAGTGTCATTATCCCCAATGCTCCTCCTGACCCACCTGGATACGTTCTGACTCCACATTTCTCCTCAGACCCAGCTCGTCCACCTCCTGTGTGTTGGGCACACCATAGTTACCCACAATGGGGTACGTCAAGGTGAGGATCTGGCCTCTGTAACTGGGATCTGTAAGGGCCTCTGGGTACCTGTGAAGAGAATAGTTATATCTCACAATATAAGAAGTGCAGACATCTATTTGTGATCCATGCATTGTTATTGTAAGTATATATGCAATCATGCTCTCTGTGGGTTAGGGTTATCGTGACTGTGATTGTGGATATTTTCAATTAAACAACCATGTTTAAGTACTCTTTCTGTGCGTACATTACTCACCATCAGTTTTTCACACAGCCAGAACTACCCAAGATTAGCTAGCTAACTTAGCAAGTGCTAGAGATAACACCTGACACTGCAGCTCCAGTGACTACTAGCCAGGAGAAACCTTAATATAGTTTCTAAATATGTTTCAAAATAAGTTTAACACAATTAAACATCACGTTTATTCACGTTTCTTCAGGGCTTCTGAGGCTGACAATAGCAGAGCGGAGGTCTTTCAAAAAATAAAGGTCCTTCAACGAAACTGGCGACTTGTTTTAAAAAAATAAAAGGTCCCGCAACAAAATAATCCTATTATTATTACTGAGGGGGACAAATGTGCCTGCTTCTAACATTGGGGGGGTGGGCATATCCACCATGTCCCTGCTCACTCCTACACCCTTGGTTTCAAACATTGGTCTTGAGATGCCACACTGATTAGAGGCCTAAACAGACAAGTGCATCAGGGACTCATCTTACCCCACCAGCCCTGTGTTGAAGACCAACTCTCCAGCCATAGACTTCCCATGCCCAAAGGAGTAACCCTTCATCCGGGTGCCATCCTCCAGGACCAGGTGGGCCGTCTTGGCCTGTAGGTATAAGGAAACAGGCAGAGCATTACACACTCGTCTGTGCTGGTGACTTGCTGGCTGCATCTAAGGTGCCTACCACTGCCGTTGTGCCCTTGAGCAAGGCACTTAACCCCTAACTGCTCCAGGGGCACCGAAGATGGCCCTGTGCCCAGAGAGGGTTTTTGGTGGGTTGATACCACACTCCAAACTGTGATTGATTGAAAATAAAAAATAATACAAACATGGTTTGTTTGGTTTTGTATGTCATCGGTCTGTGAGTAAGTTGGTTAATGACTCATGCAGCACTTTTAATTTGACAGTACTGCCACTCATGCTCAAAGAGCAGCCATTCCTGGACTGTTCAACCCTGAATGCTGAGACAGACAATTCTCTTGTTCTGTTTTTCACTACATAGGATTATCAACAGTGTGTGTGTGTGTGTGTGTGTGTGTGTGTGTGTGTGTGTGTGTGTGTGTGTGTGTGTGTGTGTGTGTGTGTGTGTGTGTGTGTGTGTGTGTGTGTGTGTGTGTGTGTGTGTGTGTGTGTGCGTGTGTGTGTGTGTGCGTGCGTGTGTGTGCGTGCGTGCGTGACAGTTTTTTGATTGATGATTCATGCCAATGTAAAAGGTATCATCACAGCATAGTAGTGTATCAAATGACGCAACATTACTCGCATTCATTTGAGCGCAACTTGATATCGTATAATATTGATTTTAAAAAGTTGCATAACATTACACTCGTTACTACCAACAACTGTGTAAACTGTGTATGGTTCAAAAATAATAGATCGCCCTCGTGTGAACTATACGTAGCTACCTGAGAGGCGCAAACTGGAGCACGCACTTTGTAATACTAGCTGCATGGGGTTAACTAGGCCAGCAGAAAGGTTCGCTGTAATATATAATATAAGATGTTGATAGAACTTTTTCAAAGTAGCTTGCTGTCTAATTGCTCACTTACCTTTAAGCTGAAGAGTCTAGTAGTGGATCTCAAACAGACCGGGTTACGGTGTCTTCTGGTGATGAGCCATGTTGATCCTTGCCTTAGAGATTTAACCACGTTGAAAGCTGACAATATATGGGTCATATTGTCTCTAAAATGGCCTTAACCTGACTGTGGCAGGGGTTGCTCTGTGAGAGCAAAGTATGTTTTGTATTGTTGTCAAAGCAATACCGATAGAGCAAGTAAACACAAATGAATTAATGGATTTGCGCTCGGAGCTCCCCGCGTGTCTCAGCGAAGGGAAATCCAGCGATGTCATCAGACAGACAGACGTGGTGTTGGCAGTGAATGGAGCTCCGAGTTGTTTTTCTCATCGCAATCGTTGCACGCAGGATTTTGATTGGTTCAGCCGGAGCGCTGAAATCAAGGCGGTTGGTATTTAACTAGACTAGAGGAATGTGTATACTCGTTTTACGATCAATACATTTTATTAGTGAGGAGTTAATTGTATATATCTTATATTATTATACCAACATTTCCACATAATAGCTGCGTTCTTCAGTGTAACTTAAACTAAACAAACTACACGTGCCTACCATATAGTGTTTAATCAGAAAAACATCACTAATAATAATTGATGATATTTTATGTTCATCTTAATACATTTGAACTTGGGCCATTCTTTCGCTATGTGGAAATAAAAGGAAACTATAGACATTAACTCTAGATATACTCTACTATGATACTTTACTATGATACTATAATTTGTTATTTTAACACCAATCTTTGGTATCTTTCTCTGTAGCCTCCTGCAGCCTGATAATGGGAAGCCACCGTGGAGAGGGATTAGGAGGTGCCTAGGTTTGCTGAGCATGGTGGGAATGCCTGTCACTATAACTGGGCTGCCACTCTGCTGGGTTCAGCAGTCTGTGACGGGACACTGACCAAACAGGCAGGGCGTGAGTAATGAGACCTGGGGCATGTCAGCAAAGAGACAGCTAGTGCTCCAACATCCAGACAATACACCCATGACAATGAGCAGTGACACACTATGTGCTACAGGCAACCCTTGACCTTTAGATGGACATGACACATTCACAGGACGTGGAGGCCAAGGAACGACTGGCTAACTCACCCGCTACCTACCACACACACACACACACACACACACACACACACACACACACGCACACGCACACGCACACGCACACGCACACACACACATAATCCACCTGTGAATTCTGTTGTATCATATCTGTCACCAATGTCATCCTTATGTATACCTACATTCATATTCAAGTACACAGCACAGCATAATACATCTGTAAATACCACTGTATATATCTGTATATTATTACATTTCTATAGTTTTTTTGTTATTCCTGTTGTTATATATATATTATCATATTGCCTTACTGTTTATAACTATTGCCATTTTATATTTTGCTGCTGCAATGTCGAAGAATCAAAGTCTTGAATCTGATTCTGATGAGTTCAAACTCGGGTCTCTAGTGCACCACAAGCCTGTTGTTCTTAAGCCTATACAGGTGAGTCAATGCCAGTGTTCAGATCTTAGGCGAGGCTACTCATCACACACATTGTCACATCCCCCTTTGACCTCTTACTCCTTGAAGAGACCCATCCGAGGCACAGCACAGCAACATGTTACATACAAAACATATGCACCCTTGCCGCCTCCATGTTTTTCCTTAACACGTTATTTGAGTGTTTAAAAGACACAATAATTGTTTGAGTATTTCACAACATATTTGAGAAATTACTCACTTACTTACCCAGACTTTTAAAAGTTTACCGTTGAACCCTTACAGACAGTATATCTCTCCCATACTGCCCACCTTCAATTCCCTCCCATATACAGTGTGTACATGTAGACCTCTTGTATGTGATCACTGATCACTATAGTAAGTACCTCTCACCACAGGTCACGTTCCCTGAATCAAATTGTGTCCCTATGTTCACTTGTAGAGCAATGGTGTCCTCCAGTGGTCGTTTTCAGAAAAGACTCAAATCAAACTGTATTTATATTGCATATTTCATACACATACACAACATACCATACTACACTACCCTAGGTTAAGACAAGCAGAGCATAAAGAGCTCTGTTCAACTCAAACAGGTTCTTTGATTTGAGTTGGGAGGTCAATAAAAAAAGGTCAGGCATGGACCAAGTTCACTGAGTTTATTTCCTCTCCAATAATCATCAAGTCCAAAACTGAATCACTTCTTAGCTATATCAGCCTAGTCCAGGGAGGATACAAACAGTAAATTAAAACCAAAACCAAAAATATAACCGCAAACGGCAAGGGGGCGTGTTCCTACAGATATGCCCCCATAACCATAAATGGGGTGAGATTGACAGACAAGGGATAGACCTACAGACAGGTTGTAGATTGACAGATAGGGGGTAGACTTACAGACAGGGGGGTAGACCACTCACCTAATATGGGCCAAGTTGAACTCATGATATACTAAGCTATGATATAACTACCCTAGGACCATGGGCCTGTAAGGTACCAGCCACCTAATTATGGCCTGATATACATAGGCTACTATGCTATGAGGATAATATACACTAAGCGTAAATGCCCATTATGCATTGTGGATTAACCTTTTCCAGTTAATGACCATGTTGTATAGTTTATGCCAAGCATTTCACTACGTATAATGTGCTTACACTATCTTCTGCAAGCCTAGCATAGAATGCCACCCCCATCAAGTAAAGTGGTCATGAGAAGATGAGTTTTAAAGTATATTAGCATTAGCCAAAATGGTCAAATTTCAAAGGCCTGTTTTTTGAGATATCTGGAAATGCTTCAACATGGTAACACATTGTAATGCCAAAATGCATTGTTAATCAGACATGGGAGGTATATGTTTTCAATAGTAGTAGCAGCATAGTAGTAGGAACACTAATTAGGAAGTAGGGAAGCCTGAGAGACATATAGCGTATATCACTTTTTATCATTTAAAACGGGAAAATCATTCCAAGCACATGGTCACGGCCACAGTCAATCATGAGCAATCATTAGTCACAATAAAATGCACTTCATAGAAAGAATACATTTAACTCAACTCAACAATTAGAGACCACTTAACAGCAGTAGCACCGTGAGGAAGAGTGGATGTTGCCTGCTGTTACTGTTAAGAGTTATAGGCTATATATCTGACAGGCCAATTATTTGCAATTGTAGGGGCAGTGGTGGTCTAGTGGATAGTGAGTTGAACTGGTGATCTGGTCTCTGTAATTGTAAGTCGCTTTGGATTAAAAGTGTCTGCTAAATGGCTAATTCTTTTTCTCAATTCCAATTATTTAGCAGTCTAGTCATTATGACCAGATTTGCAGTGTGTGTGTGTGTGTGTGTGTGTGTGTGTGTGTGTGTGTGTGTGTGTGTGTGTGTGTGTGAGAGAGTCTGTGTCTGCGTGTGTCTGCTTGCCTGTAATTGTGCTTTTGACAATTTAACTGGCAGTGTGTTCCTGTGTGTGTGTGTGTGTGTGTGTGTGTGTGTGTGTGTGTGTGTGTGTGTGTGTGTGTGTGTGTGTAAGTGTGTAAGTGTGTAAGTGTGTAAGTGTGTGTGTGTGTGTGTAAGTGAGTGTTTCAGCATGTGTGTGCATACACTTTCCAGGACTGCACTTCCTGCTGTTCCAGGAATACCCATTAAAACAGGTCGTTGATTGGCTGTGGAAGCACACGCCCACACCAGCACCAGCACAAACACAACTCTATAGGATGATACTCTCTCCTTCTCATACTGTCTAGTCAAATAAATCATCAAAACATGTTAGCCAGAGAGTGGTCACGGATTTTTGGTTTTGGACCCTACTACAGTCAACATTGACACTCAGTTACTTAAAAGAGCTCTGTAATCATATTAATGGAATTAATTAATGGACAGTATGTAAATCCTATAATCTTTGATCATGGAATAAAACATTGCAACAAGGAATGTTTTTTTCTTAGATTGAAGTCATTAAAACTCATTGTTTAACCACACGACAGATTTCATGTTAACAAACTATAGTTTTGGCAAGTCGGTTAGGACATCTACTTTGTGCATGACACAAGTCATTTTTCCAACAATTGTTTATAGACAGATTATTTCACTTAAAACTATATCACAATTCCAGTGGGTCAGAAGTCTACATACACTAAGTTGACTGTGCCTTTAAACAGCTCAGAAAATTCCAGAAAATGATGTCATGGAGGTGTACCTGTGGGTGTATTTTAAGGCGTACCTTCAAATCATCCAAGACCAAGAATTGTCGAGCTCCATAAGTCTGGTTCATCCTTGGGAGCAATTTCCAAATGCCTGAAGGCACGTTCATCTGTACAAACGTTCATCTGTACATAGTATGCAAATATAAACACAATGGGACCACGCAACCATCATACCACTCAGAAAAGAGACGCATTCTGTCTCTTAGAGATTAACGTACTTTGGTGCGAAAAGTGCAAATCAATCCCAGAACAAGAGCACACCTTGTGAAGATGCTGGAGGAAACGGGTACAAAAGTATCTATATGCACAATAAAATGAGTCCTATATTGACATAACCTGGAATGCCACTCAGCAAGGAAGAAGCCACTGTTCCAAAACTGCCATAAAAAAGCCAGACTACAGTTTGCAACTGCATGTGGGGACAACGATCTTGCTTTTTGTAGAAATGTTCTCTAGTCTGATGAAACCATGTAATTGTTAGGCCATAATGACCATCATTAAGTTTGGAGGAAAAAGGTGGAGGCTTGCAAACCGATGAACACAATACCAACCGTGAAGCGCACAGGATCATGTTGTGTGCTTTGCTGCAGGAGGGACTGGTACACTTCACAAAATGGCATCATGAGGAAGGGAAATGATGTGGATATATTGAAGCAACATCTCAAGACATCAGCCAGGAAAATAAAGCTTCTTCGCAAATGGGTCTTTCAAAGAGACAATGACCCCAAGCATACTTCAAAAGTTGTGGCAAAATGGCTTAATTAAGGACATCAAAGTAAAGGTATTGGAGTGGCCATCACAAAGCCCTGACCTCAATCCTATAGAAAATCTGTGGGCAGGACTGAACAAGTGTGCGCGAGCAAGGAGGCCTAGAACCTGACTCAGTGCCACCCAGGAGGAATGGGCCAAAATTACACCAACTTATTGCGAGAAGCTTGTGGAAGGCTACCCGAAATGTTTAACCCAAGTTAAACAATCTAAAGGCAATGCTACCAAATACTAATTAAGTGTACAGTATGTAAACTTCTGACCCACTGTGAATGTGAAATAAAAGCTGAAATAAATCATTCTCTCTACTATTATTCTGACATGTGACATTCTTAAAATAAAGTAGTGATCCTAACTAACATAAGACAGGGAATGTATACTAGGATTAAATGTCAGGAATTGTGAAAAACTTGTGAGTTTAAATGTATTTGGCTAAGGTGTATGTAAACTTCCGACTTCAACTGTACATACTGTACATAACAAATAAACCATAATCGAACTTGAAAACAAGCTCTTTTTGAAAACAATCTTATTGGAAATGCAAATGTCCTCACAATTAATTACGTTAAGCTCCTCTGATGTGTTACACAGTAATATATACCTAATGTTACACTAGATTTGCATGAATTGACCGTGGAGAAACTGTCAGCTCAAGATAGCATTGAAAAGCCTATTGTTGAGGGTGGGTCAGGGCAGAGAATACCATAAGGCTAATGAGGTTGTCTGTTTCTGCTGGTGGGCCTGGTGGGTTACTATTCTTAGAGGCATGTCCCTTTTGCAAAGAGCAAGAGCAATGCTGACCATAAATACAGCTCACAGACATACGATGGAAAATTGCTTGATGAACATGAGAAGCCTCTGAAAGGCACAGCACTGTATTACTGTAGCTGTGATTAGCATCACCCTAGATCCCTGCACTGATTCGGTGGCATAGCCTTTCCACTAATGAGGGTATAGTGTCTGTCACTGGAGGGACTCACATTGTCTGGAATCCCAAGTGCAGTTTTTAGACGTACATACATGAGGGACTGAAAATAGCCAGCTAGAATACTGTAGACAGCTCTTGAGGTTTCCAAACAGAGAACTGATCTTGGCTGGTGGTAGAGAAATGATATAGTGGATAGTTTGGTTTTATAAATGCTTGTTAATGAATTCTGATCATCTCAAGACATGATAAAGCATCACAGTGATTTTGAGTCAGAGTTGGTCTACACCCACTTGTTATTCTCTTCCTTTTAAAGCAATAGTTTTGTAATATACTAATAAGCTTACAGTATATTACATTTTCTTTATCTGAATCGACTTGAGCACTAGATGGCAGCACTGAGATTATAGTTTCAAAACATTCAAACAATGCACACAGCATCAAGTGTGATTGTATCTCATTTTGGGAACCTGTCAAGATCCTATATTAATAGGACCCTAACCCTAAGTATATAAGAAACAATACTGAAACTATAACATTCCATTGCTATTTCTTGTTTATTGTTCTTTAACAATGCCTTCTGTCTGGGACTGTAGGATACTTGAAATAGACCAATGGATACAATTAACAGTAACTAACAGTAAAATTAGGTCATTAACTGCACAAATGCTCCTCCTCATTTTGTTTCACTGTTCTTTCATTTTCTTTAATCTTCACAGAAAATCTAAGAATTTACTAATCTCTGATTGGCTGGAGGGACTATAGCTTTGTGGATAGCGTCACAGGACGCACTGTCTTTGACATCCATTATACTCAGAGGAGTTATTTCCATCTTCAGAGTAGAACGCGATTAAGTCATGGTGGAGTTTCTCCCTCAGTCAGTATCAAGTTTCCACAGTCCCCTCTGTAGTGAGAGTGAGGCGGAGAGTCGCAGGCCAAGGACGGAGCGTGGCTTTGTTTAGCCTGCCCCTTACTAATCCACGTCTGGCCAGTGGAGGCCTATGAGCAGCACGCCAGAGAGACTGCATCAGACCCCTTAAGGAGCCATGGCCTCTCTCTGAGAAATCCCAAGAAACTTCACACCTCTGCTGAGGACTATAAATAGGTGCCATCTGTCCCCATGGCTCAGTTACAGTCTCATTCCATTTAGAGCGCTTGGGGTTGGGGGTTGTTGGATTGATGGGGGACATGAAAGGAGGGTGGTGGTGGTGGGGGGGGTTTTCCAAAAGAAAAACACCATTCACCACGGAGGGCTGGTTTATCTGTACAATGAGGCAGCATGTGGCAGACATGACAACCTTTGACAACCTATTTATTCCTCCCACCATCTCCTATTAGTTTTGTAGAGGGGTGGCATGATTGTGGTGAGCACAGTTTCAGTGGTTTGATAACTGATGCTAACGGAGGGCTGGTTTATCTGTACAATCAGACAACAGTCTCGCCCCACCATACATCAAGGACCTCCTGGACCAGTCTACCTCCTCAAGGCCCAGACCCAGGCTCAGGTCCGACGCCCAACTCAGCCTGAGGGTCCCACGTACCAACCTCAAGAGGAAGGGTGACCGTGCCTTTGCGGTGATAGCACCGACCCTGTGGAACGCGCTCCCTTCTGCCATCAAGTTTGCCCCCACTCTGGACTCCTTTAGAGCCAAGTTAAAAACCCACCTCTTCCTAAATGACATTCCCTAAATCTACTCCCTATTTGTTGTGAATTGTATGCCTGAGATTTACGTTTAAGTCGTCTGTGCCTGATTGCTTTCTGTGTTCCTTGTCTTTGTCTTTTTCTGTTCCTTTACCCGGGCTGCGCCCCGGGCCGATGTAAAAGTTGGATGGGGGGCGCATTACAAATAAAATTAACATAACATAACATAACATGTGGCAGACATGGTACCCAAAACACCCTTATGAATCATCCAGTCCCATCCCGACATTGAGACCTGTGACCTCAACTAATATTAAGCCCTCTCCATTCACTCACAAGCACACATTTTAAGCAGAGTGCAACTGATCTCCGGAGTCCTACCATCTTCGTACACTCAAGCCATACCTTACTCATCTCGTGATTTTCCACGAGCTCAGGTTATTTACATTTCTCGAATCATTCTTAGCCATGTAAGACCCCAAGCTTAAAGTTGGATCTTTACCTTACTGATTAGTTCTGTCCGTCCCTGTGTAATCACACATTTTATTTAAAAAAAATAATCATTATTATTCATGTCTTTCAATACTATTATAATAGTATAGTATAAATCTTTGTAATCTTTGTATAATATGTTACATTTACATTTTACATTTCTGGCATTTATCCAAAGCGACAAATACATGTGTCTAAGTATGTCAATCATCTCTCCATCAGTCATAACATATACATATTACATTGGTTTTAGTACCGATCCTTTTTACTGGTCAACTGAGCTCATCATTACTCCGGTGACGAAAAGGTTCAATTCAGGACAGATCATGTCCCAAGTCGGCCTGGGAAGAATTATGAAACTCATACCCTTCCTTTTCCAATGAGAACCATGCTTGCTAGAGCCAATAGAAAGGGAGTGATGATGTGAGAGAGAGGCATACGCAGGTATTTTACACCCCAACAAACATCCCCCTTACTGCTCCCACAGAGCTACACAGAGCTGGGTAGCTTCCCTCCCATACTACCTCCTAACCTAGGTTGATCCTGTAGCTGCTGATTTAACTCTCATTGAGGTTCCTGCAAGCCATACTACCTGCTTGAGTAACCGATGACAGTGATAGCTGACAGTGATCCCTGTTGTTGATGTATGGACTTTCTGAATTAAATCAGGATTTTATTGTCACATTCTTGTTCTTTTAATTTACTAAGGCAGCTGCTGTGCTATCATTATTGATATGCCTCCAAACAGTAGTTAGCAATAGGATCGCAGAGAATGAAAACAAACTCTATGACTTTTCGGAATGGGTGACAGAGATGCATGGTTAATTACATTTGGTGTTAAGTTGTTGTGTTTATTAAGTGGATGGGGAGTTTGCCAAGAGGCAGTCCTCAATTTGGCTGACTTTATTCTGTACAGCTTCAAAGTAAACCTGTGCAGTTGACTTGTGGAGGAGATTTCTAGTAAGAGAGAGATGGGGCTTTCTTCACTTGTATCATTGATGAGTGTATTTTACGCCTAGAAAGCTGGCCAACCAGGTTCAGTTGACGAACTCGTATAGGAAAAACATCCTCCATCATCAGCCCCCCTTACTCTTGCAGGAGAGGATTTTGCATTAAATTATGACCTGTTAACCTTTCAAGGGTGCCCCTGCTTCCTCTCCCACCATACTGTATACTTCTCAGTGCTGTTGGCTCCATGGCCAGGGGTTAAATATGATCTGGAAGCGTGCGTCACTCCAGCATGGAGTCCACTTTCCCCTTTACTGTACCGTGCAAATCACGCCTCTTTAGAGAACTGACCTCACATCCTATGACTGCCGACCAAAGGAGGCGGAACACTATTTATGAATATTCAAAGTACTTAGAATCTTTTTATTGCTGATTTATGTCCACTGATGTGACACCTAAAATCACTTGAGAGCCTAGTGTATTGATGTATGGTAAACGTTTCACATATTCATTTTGTATTTTTTCTCAGCTCAAATTCATGTTCTCAACTTTTTGTCACAAAAGCAAAATTCTGTCTGAGCAACAATCACACAAAACATCCCAGTCCACTGAATGAAATCCTAAACATATGAGACCATATTTATTTTCTTTCCCTCCTCAAGCATGATATTATGTCTTATTGTAGCCTCTCCATCCTTAACAACAAAATAAAGTCACAATCATTTTACTGAAATCAGGTCCTCTTTATTTGACACCAACTTTGACATTAGGGTTACCTTGTTACATTTACATGACCTTTTAACCATTTAGCAGATGCTTTTATCGAAAGCGACTTACAATTAGAGTGTACAGTACAGGGACAGTCTCGCTGGAGTAATTCAGCTTCAAAGTGTCTTGCTCAAGGGCACACTAGTGGTGGATCTTGTGCACTCTCAAAGGGGCCATCTTGATCTTGGGACATTAGATTTTCTTTTAAAAATGCAACTGCATCCTGGCCCTCTACTTCCTCTGGTAGACCGACCGATCTGATGTTGTTTCGCTGGCTTCTACATTCCAAGTCATCCACTTTACTGTTAATACTTCTAACGGTACTTTCCAACGTGCTGACTTTGAACAGTAGCCCGTTGACGCTGTTTTCAGCATCGGATATTCGTTGTTCTGCGCGGGCTATGCTCCCTGTGCATTCTTGCACCTGCCTCTTGACATCCGTAATTATTGCTTGCACAGCTTCGATCTTCTTGTGAAGTACACTGTTCAGAGACACTATGGCATCAATGATGTCTTGGTCGGTATTCTTGCCTGGGTCTAATATTTCGCCATCTCTTTTGTCGCGGCCGTCATGCATGGCCTCGTGGCTTAATTCTCCATCATCCGAATGTTCGTCGTCGTTTTGTGATATCATTTTCTCCTCTTTGCCACTTTGTTTTGATGATTCTTTCATTTTTAATTCCCAGTGTTCTTATAAACGTGTTGCTTAACTTTGAATAAAATTCTGGTTAGTATTGTAGGATTAGTTTACATGCTAGCAGCAGAGCTTGGTATTTGCGACCTCTTAGCACCTTGCCATGACTGGAAAGTCTCTTGGGGATATTTGATTACTGTAAACTTGATTTCGCAACCCTCTCCCCTCTTGCCCACCCTGAAAGACTGCTGGCTGCTCTGCTTGTGTATTTCAAGCTGCTATAATCATTAAAACCCAAAAGTGGGTTTTAGGCTCCAGGACAGGACAGGTGCAGTGAGAGGGGCAAGGTTTGGAGGAGGGCTGAGGGAGGGGGGAAGGGGTCCTTTAAGAATGTGTCCCAGGAGCGAGCACCGATGACAGCTGAGGGAATGAGGCTTTCTGGCTCAACCTCTGGTGAAAGGGTCAGTGGAATCAGTGGGTGGGGGAATGGGGTTGAAGAGTGGGGGAATTTATCCGGTCTTTGCTTTACCAGGCCTTGTCAGGGCGTTGGGCAGTGCCCCTCTGAGACAGATATAGACAAGAGTAAGGAGCCAGAATTTTCTCTGGTGGCCATGTCTAGTTACAGACATCAGCAGCTGAGACCCCATTATCTCCATCTCCTACTCCGAAAGCCATGGTCACTCTCACCCCCTGGAATATTCTAGGCCCCATGAGGGGTAATTTATTCATGCACCACACTCCTCCCCGTCCCACCCCCTCCCTCACTTTCAACATGGAAGACAAATCAGTGGATCACTCATTATCAAAACATTGTATTTCATTAAATGGTTGAAAAAGTTGAAAGTTAGTTTGTATACTGTCTTTCTTTACAGAAAGGAATGTTTTAGACTGTACCAGACACCATACTTGTATTTGTCTTGAATCTACCTTGTGATTGACATACCTAAAGGCCTGTGTAAATGAACAACTATAGGTTTTTTATTATTCCATTGCACCTGTTGTGCAGTCTCCTTTAATTTCTCAATTTCATGTCAGGAATTAATTAGCCAACAGGAACGCAACACTGTATATTGACCCACCCAAATGATCAGATAGGGCCTATAACTCTGTGTATCACTACACATACTGTATTGACAATGTGATAAAATTACACAAACTGGCAACTGAGGTCCACACATAGTCTAGTCTATACAGATATAATATGTACATAATATATACCATAACAGACATAAATCTACATTTGCACAAACTAGTGTGAGGCCTTTCCCCCCAATTCTCCTCTCTAGCTTTCCTGCATGGGTTTTAGGAAGTTTTAGGAAGCGTCCTGATTTATATCTACCTATATACTGTATATATATATATATATATATATATATATATATATATATATATATATATATATATATATATATATACCTCGCCACCACTGTTAGCAAATATGCTTATTTGAAAGTATGCTGTGTCTTCTAGTGATTTTAAAGGAAAGTGACTGCCTTGCATGTGACAAACAGTAAACCCATCAACCATCTGATTAACGGATATTGATTTGACTTTCCTCTCATAGAGAAATAGATGATGTGCTACAATGCGCTTGTGTCTCTGCGTGTGTTAGGGCTGCCTAGAGCTCTAGTGAATACCTTGAAGGACTCGTCGCAAAGTCACTGACTATGACGGCTAATGATATTGGCATAGGCTATCGGCTATATATTGTTGTTTACCGTGGATAAATTATGTTCAAAGGGGCCTTAACTGAGTTTGTTGTTTGTTGTTGTTGTTGTTGTTGTTGTTGTTGTTGTTGTTGTTGTTGTTGTTGTTGTTGTTTTACATATGAACAGTAGAACATCCTACTCTTCACCTGAAAATACCTATTTCATTCCTTTTGTATAATTTCAGCCACTATACTAAAATAAGCACTCACAAGCCAAAAAAGGGTCAACTTAATAGCCATGCCCCTCGACTAGGGTACTGGCGTAAAGTTTCCCCATTGACCCTTTGTACACATAGCTTACCCTTCGTCACTCAGCCTGCATTCCAAATGGATGATTGTACTGGAGAACATAATTGCATAATACATTTATTTCAATCGCCGATATACTAATCCACTTTGCCCCCTGGAGAACATTGGAAACCCCCATTGGGAACCGCACTTCTGTACCCGAGTAGAGGGGCGTGGCCACTGTGAAACGTCACTGGAGAACAGAGCGTGTTGCGAGTTGAATGTGATTGGCGCATGCGCTCTGTTGGAGGGCAGTGTAACGAGTGGATGCTCTTGTTCACTAATATCTTTGATTAAAGTTGCTCTGTTGACACGGGCGTGGCGTTATATACCATAGCCATACGTTAGAGACACCCGACTGCACGAACTGCATGCACTGTGGGGTTGTAGAAAAAAGTGTAGATAGATTGAAATCTCCAAAGTGTAGCCTAAAGAATAATAGTAGAAAAAAAATAGGCCTGATAGGTCTGCATCATCCTGCAGGGGTATGACGGTGTCCTGGCTCAAGACCCAACCTGCCGTAAAAAAGCAGGTTCCAATCCCGAAACCAAAGATAATAAATGTAGACATTCCCCCTCCTCTCTGTGATATGTTATCTTAATTTAGAAATGATGGTTGTTTTGAAAAGTCCGGTAGTCTGTTGAATCAGTTGTCACCCCCACGGAGCTGAGCTGCTGTGGTAAACAACTGATGACGTTTACCAGCACCACTTGTAAACTACGATAGGGTCAAGGATTGTATAATTAGAATTAGAAGTAATTCAATTTCCATGGCATGGTTGTCGGTGTGATGGGGTTAAACTAGGCCTAGCGTGCCAACTGCAACTCCAACTGCGCATCCTTTTGGAGAAAAAAAAAACATGTTTTGGAAAGCCTTGCGACACTGCCAGTAAAAGATAAAGATGCACCCTTGATACAACTGACGCAGCATCTTGTGAGTTTAGAATGATACGGTTCTATCTCCGTTTAGAATTATAAGGTTCTATCTCCGTTTAGGGACGTTCAGAGATATTGAGCGTCAACGTTTTTACATTCCATTATGTTCTGTGAGATGGAACCTTTGTATTTTACGAATTACTAACTATTTTTAAGTCAACATTTTAAAAAATAACACCACACAGGCATTAATAAACACCTAATGGATCAGATTATGTAAAAAACTAAATTTTGACAAAAATGGAGATAGAACCTTATAATTCTAACGTCACGATCTGGGTCCCCCCCCCCCAGTGTTGTGTCTCGGTAGCAAGCAAACTGCCGCTTGGGAACGATGTAGAATTGCATGAAATGCGCTTAGGGAATACCACATTTTCCTTGGAGAGGAACCCTCCCAGACCCTCTGGCCAACTTATGATTAGGCTATTATGATTGTTGTGTGTGCATACCCTAGCCCCTGTGATCCTGCTATGCAAATGCCAATAGAAAGTGTGGGGATAGAAATTAGCGACCCCCCAGTGACCCCCAGCAACCTCGTTCAGCGTTTCCAATGTTTTTCTTTTTTTTTTATTCAGGGGGGGCTGTTCAAAAATAAACAGTTTCTGACGCTCAACCCCTCGACTTAAATGGCTCGCCCCCTATGCCATGTATAGAAAGGGACCCCCTCCCCTCTTGCGCGCTGTCCAATCCTCTTAGGGGGGCTACTTTGATGACGGTGCTGAGTCAAATATCCTCATATATATACCCCCCGACGCCCCTCTCATCCTCTGAGTCCCCTCCAACCGTACACTCCTCGTGTTGTCTGTATTTCTGTTGTAAGGAAGAACTTAAGAGCTAAAAATGGCACCCAAGAAGGACGCTAAGGCCCCCGCTAAGCCCGCCGCGGCGGCAGCCCCGGCCGCCGCCAAGCCCAAGGTGGAGAAGGAGCCCGAGAAGATCGAGCCCGAAGCCCCCCCTCCCCCCCCACCAGTTGACCTGGCCGCCATCAAGGTAACTTTCGTGCCCTATCCTACGTGTGCGTTAGTCCGGTCAAGAAATGTTCATAATTCCTGTGTGACATTAGGCCTGATCACTAAGTGAGGTTAGAATTATAAGGTTCTATCTCCATTTTTGTCAAAATTGAGTTTTTTTACATAAGCTGATCCATTAGATGTTTATTAATGCCTGTGTGGTGTTATTTTTAAAATGTTGACATTTTTGAGTTAGTAATTCATAAAATACAAAGGTTCCATCTCACAGAACATAATGGAATTGGATTTCGTTATACATTTGGCATGTCTAGTGCTGTGTTTCTCCTAAGTGACATGTTGTACCCGAGGGACTTTATTTCCCACTTATTATCACCACTGCAAGTCTAATAGGCATCAATTTGCTTTTGGGAGAGGCCTCATGCAGACTTTCACATGTATTTTGTAGGAAGTGGATCCCACTAGGCCTTCTGCTACTTTAATATGATATGAAGTCTCAGTTTGTCACCTAGCCTGTTATTCTGGTAGGACAGCCTATAGCTACATTGTGCGAGATCATACTTGAATGCATATTTGAAGTTCTTCTGAAGTTGTTTTTAGTCAGCTATCTGAGAGTCGGACACTATAAAAACGGCACAGCCGCACTTGTCAGTCAGTTCTGAGGAATCAGTACCACGGATAGCTCCAGAGGCGCGAGGCTGCACGCACCCTCACAGAGGCCACACCCCTCGCACCCTCACAGAGGCCACGCACCCTCACAGAGGCCACACCCCCTCACAGAGGCCACACCCCTCACAGAGGCCACACCCCTCACAGAGGCCACACCCCTCTCACCCTCACAGAGACCACGCACCCTCACAGAGGCCACGCCCCTCTCACCCTCACAGAGGCCACACCCCTCGCACCCCATTGGTTGGCTGTTGTCGTTGTGACAAATACGAAATGGCAATGCAGTATGCCACCAAATGTGGAGATGTTAATGTATCTAAAGACGGACCTCGAACAAACAAGTTCCATCGTATAAGTAGAGATGCAACTAATTTGGGCATGAGGAATAGAATTTGACTCCCATGATCGATTATATAGCAAGAGCAGATTCAATAAATACAACTTTTTACAACTATATATTACAATTTTTCTTTTCTAATTTGCTGTTTTTTTGCCACAACTGTGAAATTAGAGGCTACAAATACTGAATATTGCCATAAGCCATAGCATATTATTTGCAAAGTAATGTTTTCTACCATGACCATATGGAAGATATGCACCTGAATGTGCCTGCCATTATCAAATCAATTGATTTGCTCTCATGCACCCAAACATGAGATTCCCTCTCAGAAGTATGGAATCAAGGGTTAAATTGGGATTTCCATTGCGGCTGTGTGCCCAATGAACTGTATGTGTCCCTTTCTTCTGTTTCCCTGGTGTGTGTGTGTGGGGGGGGGGGGATATAGGCTTGGGAGTAGGCTATAGGTGTTGATGCCCCCATCCCACCCCACCCTTATCTTATGGTTGTTTTCTGTTGCCCTCTACAGGTGGAGTTCACTCCAGACCAGATGGAGGGTAAGTTACTGTAGTGTTACTCTATCCCTCTCCTAATTTAAAAACTCCCATAAATCTTTCCTACATAACATGAAGTAGCTGACATTGTGATTTGTGATCCGCACAACCTGGATGGATAAATAGTGTAGTGAGTTATGGTCGGGGCACAACATGCCTGCAGCAACAGCCGGTTAGATTCAGATTCAGATTCAGATTCATTTATTTATTCAAGGGACCGTGCATATTAATAAAACAAAAATACATTGTAAATACGCCAGAGTTAGCCCGAAAGCTAGTTTTCATCCGCAGTCCCTATGCCATGATGTTTTATACGGCTCCCTGGAGGAAAAAGGTATATTTAAAAGATAAAATATAGGTAGACCTAGGCACAAAAAAGTAGACAGGACAAGCATTTAGCTTAAGGGCATAACATAGGGGGTTAAAAGAGCATATCCCCAGATTATTTGGCTGGTTTTAGTTGCTTGTAAAATTCTGGAACGATTAACAGATTTGCACATGTAATCAAATGAGTTCACTAAATAGTGGCAAGGAGTCAGATTCAGCATCAATCACTTTATTTAAGCCTTTCTTTTATTTGTATGAATACATTTTTACTGTGCCCCAAAAATAAACACTTCCACGGTTTGTTGTCAACATTGGATAATACTTTTAACATATGTTCTTGGGAGTAGACTATGCACCTAGCAACTCAGCATAGACCAGCGAGTCATGGTGCCGGGTGTTGGTTACGCTGTGGTCAGCATGCATCTGTTTACAGACACTCTTACCTTATAAAGGAGGAGCTTATTCTCAGCTGCATATCCATTCCAAGTCGGTGCTTTAAATGCCTCATCTTGGGCATCCTGTGGCGTCCAGAGACAGCTGTCTGTGCGCAAAGATCAGATTAGAGCTACACTATCAATCTTACCACGGATCACTTTCTTAATTGCAAAGCCCCTTAGACATGTCTGCCTTTCGCCCGGAACTGTCTCTGCCAGTGGAACGCATGTGATTGCCTATTGTCATTAGTTGGGATAGATTCAGTGAAGTGCGTTCCACCTGAGATAACCTGCTGCTGCGCACGTGCAGGCTGCTCCCCCCCCCCAAAAAAAAATCAAAAACAAAAATCAATGTGCAAATAAATAACCCAATACCAATTTTCACCTCAACTATTATGTCACTAGTTTCTGTACATGTATAGTAGGTTAGGATGCCATAAGAATGGTTGGGCCAACAATAGCTGTCCCACACATCAAACTGCCAGCCATAGACCTACTTATTGTGCACCTTAAACAATAATCCAATAATCCAATAGGATAATAAACAATAATCCAATTATCCAATAGGGATAGTGGTGGCCTAGTGGATGGTGAGTTGGCCTGGTGATCAGGTCATGAGTTCAAATCCCACCTGGGAACACCACCACTAGTGTGCTCTTGAGTAAGGCACTTAGCCCTAAATCACTCCATGGAGACTGTCCCTGTAATTGTAAATCGCTTTGGGAAATGGTAAACATGTAATCCAACATTGTGAACTTTAAATAATAATCCATCCATGTTTTATCAATACATGTATTGTAAACCATAATGAGTGTGCATGTTTGTTTCTGAGAGCTCTTGGTTTGTTACCCTGGATAGCCTCTGTTGGCCACTGGCCTACGCAGGGATTCTGGGAATAATAACAGCCTTCCTCTCTCCTCTCATTCTATCACAGACTACAGAGAGGCTTTCGGTCTCTTCGACAAGGTGGGTGACAGCAAGGTGGCTTACAACCAGATCGCTGACATTATGCGTGCTCTGGGACAGAACCCCACCAACAAGGAGGTGAAATTCCTCCTGGCCAACCCCTCCGACGATGGTAAGACACACCAAACTCCCTCTCTTTCTCTCTTTCTCTCTCTCACACACACACACACACACACACACACACACACACACACACACACACACACACACAGACAGACACACACACACACACACTACCCCGTTTCTCCAAGTACATTGTTCACTCAATAGGTGACAAAAACCTGGGAATAGTGAGAACCCTTTATAGCATATTGTTACAATTCACCACTGATATGACCGACAGAGTAACACCAAGAGGCTATCTTTTTAAAACCCCATTTAAGGGTTACAGGCTGTCAGTGTGATACATAATATTGCTCTCTTTATCTTTCACTGACAGTGATGTCTCTGTGCAGTGATGATGGGGCTATTGTCAATCGGATACGTGTGTATACACATGGCTTGAGCGTCCTGTCTTTCTCTCTTTTCCCGCCCAGACATGCTTAACAAGAGAGTGGACTTCGAAGGATTCCTGCCCATGCTCCAGCACATCGTCAACAGCCCAAACAAGGGAACCTTCGACGACTACGTTGAGGGTCTGCGCGTCTTTGACAAGGAGGGCAACGGCACAGTGAGCGGCGCTGAGCTGCGTATCGTTCTGTCAACACTGGGTCAGTGGCAGTGCTTGGTTCAGTGGAGTAAATGTGTGTGTGTGTGTTGGTGTGTGTGTGTGTGTGTGTGTGTACTGTATGTATGTGTGCACATGTTAAATGAGATGTGTTGATGACCTGCTATCTCCCATCTCTCCCTACAGGTGAGAAGATGAATGAGCAAGAGGTTGATGCTCTCATGCAAGGACAGGAGGACGAGAACGGCACCATCAACTACGAGGGTGAGTCTACAATATCATATGATTATACAATTTGATTATAATGTGTGATGTACTGTACATCCACAGAATAGAATTATTCTAAAATTATTCAAAGATATTCAGAGCTCAGGTATTGTATGAGCATTAGTTTTAATCCTTTATTTGTGTTTTATCAAAATAAATTGGAAAGTTCACTCACCATTTTCTCTCTCTCTCTCTCTCTCTCTCCCCCTCTCTCATTCCCCCTCTCCCTCTCCCCCTCTCCCCCTCTCCCTCTCCCTCTCCCTCTCTCTGATCCCTGTGCACCACCACACTCACAGCCTTCGTCAAGCACATCATGTCTGTGTAAGAAGCCTCCTGCTCCAGTGGTGAGGAAGCTGACATATATCTGCAGACCCCATGGTGTCGGGACATCCACTCACTGTTTCCATTGCCACCTGGGAAACAGGGGAAAAAGGACTATGAGATGTCATTTCTGAACCGTTCATTTTTTTTTTAGTAGCTTCGTTCTTTCCATCTTTTTCTGTCCGACTCCGTTGTTCTCTATTCACCTCCATTGGAAGCCATCCTTGTTTTCTCGCCGACGCTCCTCTTACCCCCGTCTTGCCGGGGTATGCCTCCCCACAGTGGAATGGTGAGGGAGAGAAGGTACAGTAGGAATGACTCACTGCCACATCCATCCCTGGCTGCCTGGATCATTGGGCCGGTAGTAACTGGCTTTGCTCAAGACTGACCATCAGTACTCTCTTCTCCCGGTGCTAATTTATTTTTCTCCTTTGTCATTTCACATAATAAACTTTTCACAAACTCCTATTTGTCAAGGCTCTTATTTTTTTGCTCTATTTTTTGACTTTGGAGAGAATGTTGAAAAAAATGTAATGTCATGAGAAACGTGTGCCTTGTTCCATCGTGGCTTTGGCCTCTACTGATGACATACAGTAGCAAGAAGAGACATAATTAATTATTGGGGTTGTCTGCATTGATAGAGGAAACATACAGTAGTCGATGACATATTTAAAAAGGGCTAGACGTTTAGCCTGTGATCTGTGAACCAAAAGAAAACTAATTCAGAAAAAATCAGAAATACTCCCATATCAGGTATTTTTCTTTCTTTTTATTGTCATTAATTGTTAAGACCATTGGTTATCAGTGTCATATCAACAGGAGAAAAACTGCGTACATCTACTTGACCTTTTAAATACATTTACAGTTGCTGTAGGTTGGGGATTCGGGATGGGGGATGCAGAAGAAACACAGAAGCAAACCAACATCAGGAGCACAGGGAGGGAGGGAGTACCACAAATGGCAACAGAAAAAATACACAGGAACACTTTATCAAACAGATGCAACGTGATTGAGTTTATATTTCTTCCAGTTTGTTTTTATGAAATGTATTTAAATTCATTTTTTCAATGTTTATTTTTTCCCCTAAATGTTGACACAAAACAAACCTAGCATCCAGATGTACAGTAGATGGTGTGGACACAGGGTCTGTGACACCGTAATAGTGCTTCCAGACTAGCTGCTTCCTAAGTTGGATCTAGAATCATCATAGCTTCACCCACAATGTGGTTCAGACAACTGCAAGCCCTCGTGGGTGCATTTTCAGCCTGCGCCATGAACATTAACGTGACCGGTGGTCACTGGTCCCTAACCTAATGTTGAAAGATAGATCTAAAATTCATCAGGAGTAAAGCCAACACTGGTGAATAGATCATACAGTAGTATCAGTGAATCTGTAGTATTCAGACTGTTTGTAGGCTCCTTTGTTACAGTAATTCAATGTTTCTGTAAAATGAGACATTTGGTATGAGACACGGCTGCATAATGTTCTATACAACCAGGACAGGCTAGACGGTTCTTCAGGCATACTGGTGTGTATACTGTTACATACAACCAGCTCTCTAGAGTACATAGAGAGAGCTCACGAGAAAGTTAGCAGTTTCTTACTCCTCTTCAGCGGGACTGAAAGATGCACTCCTTAGCAACGCCAGAGCAGTTGTCTGTAGTCATCAACAAGCATAGCGTCAGTTGTTAACTAATCTACAAAAACATGAAGTGTTCATTTTTATCCAATGATTCAGGAAATAACTTACTAAAATCCTTTGTTGGAAATAGAAAATAGCCTCTTTTTGTACTAGAATTGAATTGATACATGCTCATCATACCATGACCTAGCTTTTGCAATAATTGCAATTTTACAGGTATAAGTTATAGTAGGACTTAGCACTTTTTTAAAACTGTTTTGAAGAGATGTTGCTGACAAAGAGCTGGTAATATTTATACATATGTTTATATATATTGTGTATATATTATATATTGGATGTTGGGCAAGCATGACTTCCTGCAAGGATGCTTGAGTTGGGTCTGGGTCCATGCACTTTACTGAGCGAAACAACACGTGCTGCATGGTGTGTGTGGCCACATGACTTCCTACCTAGCGTAGAAAAAGGCTGCTCTCCCAAGCACTGAACAGAGACCAGCTGCCCCAATCCCTGCTCCTTACCCAGACTATTTTGTGCAAACAGCTAAAGCTGATCTTGGGTCAGTGCTTGGACACTATCTATACACACCATAAAAAAGACACAAAATAAAAGACAGGTACTTGGATTGGAAATAGAAACAGAAATTGACCAAAGTACTTCCTAAATGTAGAGTCTCTTGCTCCAGAAGGATTTTTTCTTGTTTATCTGGTTGACAGGGGAGTGAGAGCAGTGGATCAGCTCCTTGGGTATGAGGGGGATGCTGGGTAGCTGGATAGTAGGATAGGATGCAGGCTGGCGGTGTCCAGGGGCTCTAGGGGCGCTCACAAGCCCTGCTTGGCCAGGGCGGCGGTGACGTCGTCAGCCAGGGTAGCCAGCTGAGGGGACTCCAGCATGTTGATGCTGCCAGAGGAGGACAGGTGGCTTTGGCGGTGCGGGGACACAGTGCCGGACGGCCCCGGGGACTGGGTCACTATCTCTGCCCCGTGGTCCACACGGGCCTTGGCCGTGTCCTTGAACGACACCTTGTGGCTCTCGATCTAGAGGGAGTAGGGTGTGTGAGATAGGCGGGGGACACACATGTGACATGTCATATGGAAGGTGAGGTTATGCTAACCTTGAGAGAAGTGTGATGTCCTGAAACCTTCGATGATAATGATGATGGGACTCACCATTACATGGCCTCCACCTGGAGTGTGGTGTGCGTTATCCAGAGAACCCACCTTGGCCTGGGCCTTGTCTTTGAAGTCCAGCTTCACACTCTCAATGCGCACGTTACCTCCCCCTGTGGGAGAGAATAGGAGAGAAGGTTAGAGCAATTAAGACAGAGAAGAATAGACTGCAACAGACATACCGGTATATACTGATTAAATATAGTGCTTGGCAAGTCCTCCTCCCATTTATTTGATCCATCATTATGTTCGATTAAAAATTGGTCTGTAAAGAAAAAACAGATGGAAGAGACTCTGAATAAATCAATTGATAATGCCTCTGAAAGATGCTCCTGAAATTGATTATTACCTCTATGACTCAATTCGCTGAGTGTCGCAGTGTGAATTTATAATCGGGCACAAAAGCTGAGAGTGCATGTGACCAGTGAATGTGACCAGTAGATGGCGCTGCAGACCTCTAATGCAGTCAGTCGCCACCTCCTCAGAGCATGGGGGGAATTGTCCGCATCGCACAGCAAACATCTGATCCTCTTATGATGCTCTCTCACTCTGTCCTTTACGACAATAAGACAAAAGTCTAATTGTGCACCCTGTGGCTGCTGTGCATTGTGTGCTCTGCACATAAAACAGTGATCTATGTCCAATAGGTCACTGTGGCTGCTGACCGTGTGTCGTGGACATAGGCTCACAGATCCGCCCACTGAGGGAGGGAATCATGGCTCCAGGCTAGGTTACCTGGCCGGTGGCGGATGTTGTCCAGGGATCCACATTTGGAGGTCACGTGACTCAGGTCGATCTTCTTGGTCTGGATCTGCACCTGTAGGAGATGACCTGGTCAGAGTTGGCCTGGCTGAGCCCAAACATTTACTACTGCCATTACCTCCATTCTCCGGAGATGGAGGATCAAGAAGTTGAAACTGAATCAGAACTATCATTTCCTATCTACAGTAATGGACTGTATCCAGTTGACACGTTGTGTAACAGCACCAATGTTGTGTTTCAGCACCGATACTGTACGTTGTGAAGCATGGCGTGCTGTTCTCCACATTCCCGGCAATAGCTAGAACTTTGGAGTAAATGCCAAAGCATATCGAAATAATTTTCCTCTAATGAGAACGCTCTCATTTACTGTATTTGACTAAGTGCGAGACTGGAAAACACTTAAAACAAGAGTGCCCATTCTGAATTAGCCACAGGCAAAGACATAATACACAGAACAGCACAGAGGAGGTTATGTATTATGACAACACCCAGGTGATCTGGAGAGAGAAGGAACCTCACTAACAGGCGGCACTATGAGAGTAAGAAAGCAAGCACAACAGGGGCATAGGCATTAGACAGTGACAAATCACAAGAACACAGGAGGTGTATCCATCAAGCTGATTCAAGAGGAGATGCCTAGGGTATACCATTAATTTCCCAGTGTTAATCATTTCGCCTGAACACGTAAGTGGTTTTAGTTGAAATGGTGTCTGATAGACGCCGTTACCCCTGACCATGCAAATGCTAGTGAAGGTGTGAGTGCTCAGAAAGATGCGGCTGTGATTTATGTCACAGACAATAAGGGTTTGGGTCATTTGGCCTCTCCATATACAAATCTTTATCAACCCATCTTTTCAATTGTACCCCAAATGTGGGGTTGTGAGGTTCAGAGATGAGGTTTCCCTATTCTCCCAAGAAACAAAAACCACAGCCACAGAGAAGAGAGGGTGTTAATGCAGGGAACTAGGTGAGCAGCACACAGTCTGGGTCCAGATAAGCACCAGTCCTGCCTCTCTGTGGAACTCTGACCCAGTGAGTGTGAAGAAGGGATACCACCACAAAGAGAGAGAAAGAGAAAGAAAGAGAAAGATATAAGTGCGTATTAGGGTAAGAGACTCACGTTTCCACCACCTGCAGAATACTGCCTTTTGTCCAGGGAGCCACACCTAGACTGAACGTGGCTAAAGTCCAGTTTAACACTGGGAATGAGAACCTGTGGGATGCGAGGGGGTTGTGAGTGAGAGGGATCAAGGTTGGGACACGCCACTTAATTCAGAAGCTCAGCAAACAGCTTCCCTGAGGTCTCGCCACACAGAGCATCATACAAGCAGTGAACCCTGACCCAGCCCCCCTCACTGCTTCTCAGAGCTAACATCATGACATTGGTCATTTTAAGTTGAAAACACCAGGCATGGGAGACCACTCTCTGTCTCTCGTTGTCAACCGTGCCCCTTGGTGTTTGCTTTATTTATGTACATAACCACTGTGACCTTTTGTTTTTAGTTACCGCTGAGCAGCCTAATGCACTATAGCTTAGTGTTCTCCAAGAGGAGAAGCTAGCGTAGCATCCCCTGACATGCTGTTGGGCTTTCAAAATGTGAGCTGGGTTCTGAATCGGCCAGGACTACTAAGACTGTCTGCTGTCTGTTTCAAACAGAGACTGTGTGTAACGTGATGAACTAGAATGTACAGGACAGGGCTTCTAGAACATGCCTGTGAGTGCGTGTGATTGGAATGTTCCGCAGCTGTAACGAGACACACACACACACACATACACACACACGCACACACAGAATAACAGTGTTGGGCACGCCATTACAAAACATTAACACATTCCAACATGTATAGAGCTAGACAGGCAGAGTGTGGGGAATAGAACAGAGAAGAAAGAAAGAGGCTGGCAGTAGAGACAGGAGAGAAGTAAAGTCGTAGAGAAACGGTGAGGATTGAAAGGGAGAGAGAGAAAGAGAGGAGAGAGGGAGAAAGAGAGATTGGCAGAGAGGTCATCTGGCTGGAGGTCACAGCTGGAGCTTCACAGAAAAACAAGTACGGTATAAACATTCCTCCCACAGTGTTTCTACTATCACAATAAACATTCTGATAAATACCCTCATGTTGTACTTCTCTATGCTTAACATTTCAGTACGCTAATAATGTGCTATAATCTATACATGTTTTTTTATTTTTTTTAATGTTGCAGGAAAAGTCTATTTTATACTAAGCCATAGAGAGGTACACATGATTGTTTCACAGCGCATGGGGATTCCATGAAGGATGCACAAGTGTTGATGAGATAATTGTAGTATCAACACCATCATTGTTGCATGTGGATATATATACACCTCACTAGAGTGGGTATATATTACAACCAGGTGAACAACAAGAAGAGGAGACTTCAGTTCTGAACATCAGTCTGTTCAGGAGGCAAGGTGTTCAGGGGAGTTAGTCAGTGGATGTGTGCTTGTGTGCACGGGGGAGCGGAACTGGGTCTACAAAAAGAGAAAGACTAGATCTCCACACACTATTGGAACATTCTTTAAACAACCAAAGGTGAGAGTTGGTGGATGTCAAATCTAGCTGTGTTGCACTGGACAGTGTGAGTGTGTGTGTGTGTGTGTGTGTGTGTGTGTGTGTGTGTGCGCGTGTGTGTGTGTGTGTGTGTGTGTGTGTGTGTGTGTGTGTGTGTGTGTGTATGAGGCAGACTGGCTGAACTGGGGCTGGGAACTGATGCTGGGGTGGTGTGGTGTGTGTGGAGGACGTTAAGGGACAGGGCTGAAGGTTGACCCCCTCAGGCCTTGAACTAGAGACAGTCCACTCATCTCCCAATAGAGGGAGAGAAAGAGAGGAAGAGGGAGAGATGGAAAGGTACATACATTGCCTCCACGGGGAGAATGCTTCAGATTATCCTTGGATCCGCACTTTGATTGTATGTGACTGAAGTCCAGCTTCTTGTTTAAAATCTGAATCTAGAAAAATACAGAGATATGTGCCTCTTTAATGGGCGATGGAGATGCATGCTTACATGTTATGAAACGGATGTAGGCAAACATTAGAAAAACAGACATGAACGCAACACAACTATGAACAGAGTCCAGAATTTGGATTCAGTAGATACAGTGAACAGCATATATTGTAGATGCAGTTTGTGACCCTATTGAGCCTCAGGCAGTGTCCTTTGATACCCTTTCATTTCTGATCCCACCGATAAATCAGAAAGCAGAGTACTGTGAAAACAACTCTGGGGACAAGGTAGATCTCCTGCCTGTGTTTATTTGTCTACTAGGAGTGTGAGAGTGTCTGTGTGAGTGGGAGGGGAGATCTCGGTAGATGGTGGTGTACCAGCGGGCCTTTGGTTGGCATGTGTCCCCATGTGACACTGTGTGCGGCTGACACGTATAAGGTGAGAGAGATCACGCGCAGGAACGGTCTCCAGATCCAGGATGAGCTGTGTTTGGCGTCTGTGGGTGTTGGGCTCTGTGGTCGTGGGCCTTCGGCTTTGTGTTGCTAAAAAAGCAGACACAACCATTGGACGGGTCAGTCACAGGGACTCAGTGTGGGAGGGTATACTGTGTGTAGGGTATACGCACTGGGTTCTGCTATGCTACAGAGCAGAGTGTGACTATCAGGGTCTATCATAGGTCTGTATTTGGGTATGGGGGTCTAAGGCAAAGCAATGAGTATGGATGGTCTACTAAGGGGAATAAAATATAGGACGTGTGTATGCAGAGGGTGAGTAGGCCTACATGTATGTATGCATGGGGGGAGACAGAGAGAGAGAGAGGGAGGGGGAGGAGTCTAATCTATGGGTCTAATATATCTCCCTGCCCACTAACATATCTAAGGGGGAAGTAGATTGGCAATAGTTCTTATCAATCCCAAGGATGACAGAGTCGTGGGATGGGAGGTGTTTTCTAGGAGTAACGGAGAGCTGGCTGAACAGGTTCTAAAAGGATACAAAAGAACAAAGGCTAAAATGAAGCCAAGACCGTTCTTAATTAGAGGTGTCCTCTGCTCCCTGGAGAGCGTTGAATGAACACACCAGTACAGTATGTTTCCACAATGTATCAGACTCACAGGACCGTATGAAGAGACCTATGGACAATAGACTTAGCAGGATAATGAACCTCGATGTTTATACAATGGACCGTGGATAGGCCAGCCAAACCTCCGAGGGGGATACCACCGTATCTGGCCAGAAATGAGGCTGAGCTTTTTGAATTAGGACAGTCTAATGGATGGGTGGGTGTCTGTCCTGGAATGGGTGTCTGTCTTCAATGACAGATGAGGTGAACACTGAAGTAAGGACACTTAAGGGGGTGAGACACTTAAATGTGTCTCTGCCATGTGTTGGTCTATAGGACTAGTTCGACTCTCAGTATAATATGGTAGCCACCGCCTGCTGTACAGTATCTCTCTGTTATAGACTGTATTTGGTTGGAGGGAAAGAGTGTGGAGAGTGTTCAACCATGAGAAAAGGTTAAACATTATATAGCTGTAGCTTATAGCACTTAAGATGTAAGAGACATTCCAAAATGAATTCCAATCTAAAACAACAGACTCTCACACACAAGGGGATACACTTAGGATGGAGGACAGCACGCAGGAGCAAAGCCAAGCACACAGTGAGCGCTGGCGTCACAAGACCCTCTTATGTGCAAGAAGGAGACCCTCTTGCAATGTTGTAAGAAGATGAGGTGGGGAGAAAGGTGAACTTATAAAACAACAGGAAAGTATGTATGTCTCACAACAGATATATAGATGTATTGTATATGTCACTTCGGCTAGAATCAAAGTCATGCAATTCTGATAATTTACAAAAGACAAGACATAACACAGGTCAACAACAGTGGAGGCAACAATGAGGTCAATAAAAACAAAATAATTTTGTCTAAAAACTTATTTTAGTCTATCATGACCTGTCCCAAGGGCATCTTAAGTAATAATTGATAACGTTATTTTTTTACCAGAGGTCCCCAAGACAGTCTCACTCATATCCCCCTCTATCTCTTTTAATTATTCATCAGCTTCTGAAAACTAACCCAAATAGAGAGGTCTGAGTGGCTGTCTGAGGTTCTGCTACGGAGACTCCTGAAAGATTAATATGCCTTCATATCACTCCTAAATCATAGAATCAAAGAGGCAGAAACCAAAACCAGTGCCTAAAAGGGGACTATTTTAACACACTCTGTTAGGATTCCCAGTAAGAGATTGGGGATGGCAGCCTCACCAACCCTGTGCCCCAGACATTCACCCCTGAGCAAAAGTGTACGGTGTCCCTTCCAGTTGGGTGCATGTCAGAGACACTTCCAGTCACCCTGGCTGGGAGGCCAGGGGTGCTGCGATGTTCCAGACGACCCCACCTTCCAAGGTGTGTTTAGAGTGCTTCGACAGTGAGAGGACGTCCTTGCACTCATCCTCCAGACTTCAGCCTGCTCTGCTCTTAAGTGTGCTACTGCATACTTTCCCCATGTCTCTTCTTGGGTAGTGGTGGTCTAGTGGATAGTGAGTTGGACTTGGGATCGGAAGGTTGTGAGTTCAAATCCCGCCTGAAACCACACCACTACTAGTGTGCCCTTGAGTAAGGCACTTAGCCCTCAGTTACTCCAGGGGGAATGTCCCTGTAATTCGTAATTGTAAGTCGCTTTGGATAAAAGCGTCTGCTAAATGGCAAAATTAAATTAATTAAAATCTTCTGACAGCATGATATGCTTTTGTTGCCCTCAGTAGCAGCAGTTCATGTAACCATTTGAAACCAAAACAAAGTGCCCTATTGGCTTGGAAGATATCATTTCATATCGGTTAAACAAGTAAAGACAAGAAAATAGATTCAGCAGAGCTAAAAAGATAATCCAAGTATTTCTATTATTTTAATGAGACGGAGGGCTTGTTGAAACCTACAGTTGTGTCTCTTCTACCCACAATGCCATTTTGTCATTCACTCTCCTGACACCTAAACCAGACATTTTCAGACATCAGGCATTACAACTCCAACCTGAGCAGAGTGAAGTACCCTTTGAGTCCCCTGCATCCCTCTCAGGCGGTGCAGTGTATAACCAGTGTGTGCTACTGCCACTACCTCTCCCGCCCAGACACACTCCCCCCCCATGTGTAGACGGTCCAGCCCATTGCCTCTGCAGATGACAGGCAGTGTTTGAATGATTTCTGTTCTCTGCACTACTGCACACTGCCACGGGCCAGACATAAACATGTCAGACAAACACAGGCGCTCTAATCAGGTCATCACAGGAGGCTTGTAAGAGGTGATCTATGCAGACACACTGTTGTTTCTATCATCAACTCTGGCCATGAGTGTGTGTTTTATCTCTGAGAGTCAGATCAGTGTCATTTTCTAAGTAACTAGGGTTAAATGCTAAATGATGGAGAGAAGAGAGTAGCTATAAAACAGTGTGTGTGTGTGTGTATGTGTGTGTGTGTGTGTGTGTGTGTGTGTGTGTGTGTGTGGTGTGTGTGTGGTGTGTGTGTGTGTGTGTGTGTGTGTGTGTGCGTGTGTGAGTGTGTGTGTGTGTGCGTGTAGCTCAACACACTATAAAATGGCAAACAGAAAAGTCAATTTCTTCGTCTGCTAGAATTTCTTCGTCTGCTAAGTCCTTCATTTGCCTTACCCACCTGAACCCTCTGTCGCCACTCTAAAATGGGAGATTCTCACTGTCCTCCTTTTAAAACCGTGACCCAGCAGACAGCAGACAGACAGAGGGGGGGGGGGGAAGCCACAGCAACAAGGGAGCGACAGACTATGATTATGGAGAGGGACAGGAAAGGGGAAGAGGGAGGCACAGGGAATTCACAGCCCAGATAAAGGCCTGAACAGAAAAGGAGCCAGCATTTATAGCAGGAGTAAGAGAGAAACAGAAAAAGGATGAACTAGAAAGGCAGACAGAGAAAGAGAAAAAAGGGAGAGGGAATAAATAAAGAGAGGGAATGGGTAACCAGAGGGTGGGGGTACCCAGAGCATGGGGACAGAGGAGGGGCACCTACCTGGCCCCCCTTGGGCTGGTACTTGATGTTGTCTGTGGAGCCGATCTTGGACTTGACGTTTTTGAGGTCAGGCAGAGGCTGGTTGAGGAGGCGCAGCTGTTTGGGCGTGGTGGCGGGGGACTTGGGCGGGGTGCGGATCAGCGCCACCTTCTTCTCCTGGGACAGCAGGCTGAGGGACTTGGGCGTGCCGGGGGTACGCGGGGTGCCAGGGGTGCGGCAGGAGTAGCTGGGCGGGGTGCCAGGGGTGATGGCTGTGGACCCGGGGGTACGGGGGGTGGAGTGGCCACTGCGGGCCGAGCGGGAGCGCACAGACTCTGTGCCTGTGTGGGAGAGGTCACAGAGAGGTCATTCAGGGGTCACTGAGAGGTGTGCGCGTCTTCTTTGCCAGCATTCGTCCACCACAGTGATGGAGTTGGTCAAATGGAAAGTGGATACACAGAGTAGATGATCAAATAAAAGGAGGTTAACACTAGAACCGCCAGAGGGCGCCGTATACCTAAAACCGCCAACGGGTCAAATTGACGTCTGTGCCTGGCTACGGCATTTCTAGTATCCGAGCCTACAACAAAATGTACTCTGTCATTGTATTAAGGCATTGTGTTCACAAATGAATATTTCAAGTCATAAAATGGTGTTGGTCCTCTTGTTTTATAATTTAAGTATCTTTGACAACACTCATCGCTTTGCCTGTACGTCAATGTAAATCAGTCAAATATAACACTGGAAATGGGTAGGCTATTAGAAGAATATTTGGGTGGTGTGATAGGCGTAAAACGTCATTCACCACATAAATAGATAAACCATGTTATTTAAATTAACAAAGTACCTACCCCAAATGGACCATAATAACCACAGCATCGGCCTATGTTGCAACACAATGTGACGAAAGAAAGCGCGCCTTTTGGGATGTCTCAGTCGCTGAGCTGAAGGCATTTATTGCTCTGCTATATGTGAGGGGTGCATACTGCGGGAAAAAAACATTGAAATTGAAAGTTTCTGGTCGGAGAAATGGGGAAATGCCTTTTTCAACTCCACATTATCTCGGAACCGGTTTTGGGAGATCGTGCGCTTTCTGCGCTTTGACAGGAAGGAGACCCGACGCTCCCGGTTGACCACCGACAGGTTTGCGCTCATGGCTGAAGTGTGGGAGAGATTCAGGCAAAACTGCATCTCATGCTACAAGCCAGGGCAGGACATCACCGTGGATGAACAGCTGTTCCCAACGAAAACAAGGTGCCGGTTCACGCAATATATGCCCAACAAGCCAGATACATTTGGAATTAAGTTTTGACTGGCAGCAGATGTTGAGAGCAAATACCTGCTGAATGGCTTCCCATACCTGGGTAAGGATACAAGCAGACCAGCCACGCAGTCCCTCGGAGAGAATGAGTAGACTTTGAATCATATCATTGTAATTGCTAGGCAACGACATAAACAATGCAATGCCGCGTAGAGGGACTATTGTTTGTGCCGTTGGCTAGCGGTTATAATGCATTTTTATATGTGGGTCGATTTGACGCCGTGGCGGTTATAGGTATAAATGCCTGTATTTTTTATTTAGATGTATCTATACCATATTTAACAA